>NW_026000229.1:15901682-15905219 GCF_001458135.2 Marmota marmota marmota | reverse complement strand
GAGGGGAGGGGAGGGGGGATAGTAGAGGATAGGAAAGGCAGCAGAACACAACAGACACTAGTATGGCAATATGTAAATCAATGGATGTGTAACTGATGTAATTCTGCAATCTGTATATGGGGTAAAAATGGGAGTTCATAACCCACTTGAATCAAAGTGTGAAATATGATATATCAAGAAATTTGTAATGTTTTGAACAACCAACAATAAAAAATTAAAAAAAAAATAAATAAATTATGCTGCTGAAGGTATGTAGCAGCTTCTGGAAATAAATGAACAATTTGGAGAATTTTGAACTCTTCTAGGTTGCAGATTCTAGAGTCTGAGGCTAAGTTAGACTATGGGCACAGTATGTTCCAATGAACCACCTGTTATCATCAGCCATTCCTTCTAGCTGTTGAGATGAATTAATTCTTCATGTTACAGTACAGGTCTCACCTTGGAGATACTTTTCCCAACCATTCTGTTTCCATTGTGCTTACTTTCTTTTTAACTTTCATAACACTTACTGCCTTTTACTACTCTTTTGGCCTTGAGTGTATATTTCTTGATAACTGTTTGGTATTTTCTCACAGGAAATGACTCATCTTTTCCTATGGATTCTGTGTTCTATAGCTCAACCGCTGAGTCTTAGAGATTTGTGCACCTCTGTAATATCTCTCATGGTGTCTTGCATCATTTGTCATTATCAGAATGGACTGATTCAGTACTTGATTGTTCTGCACAGTTTGAGCAGTTTACAATCCTCCTTGGAGAAGCCTATTGTCTCAGATAGGTACAGACAGATATAGAGATACCTTTTACAGAGTTGTGAATAAACCACTATATTTATTCTCTGTTAGGGAATAGGGTAACAGGTTAAGTTCCCTAGGGAGAAAATGGTGGGAAGAAGCTCCTGATTTAATTGAATTTTTTTCATTAAAATGCCTTCTTGTATCTTTGGTCTATATTCACAGAACCCTGCCATCAGCATCACTGAAAATGTGCTGCATTTCAAAGGTCAGTATCCATGTAAGAGTGCCCAGCCTGCTACATGGAAAAGGAGACATAGTAGTGTTTTTCCTTTATTTTTAAAAAATCTATTTTATTAAATTTGTATTGATGTTCACCCCTTTGATGCTCTTGGGGTAAATTAGATTGCTTTGAAATATACGACTAGAAAAAGCCAAAGAATTTGTTTAAAACCCTACTTCCCCCTTGGATAGGCCATATGTACAGTGGGAAAACAAAACAAAACAAATCAGAATCTTGGGTCAGAAATCAGAACATCAGTCTTCTAACTCTAATTCTGCCACTACCATGAACAACTTATTGACTTCCTAGGTCCTATAAAATGAAGGTGTTGGGCTATAATCTGTCTTTCTCAAACTCAAGAACCCGTAGATACTTAAGATTATGTCCAGAGGATCCTCAGTGGTTCATGGACCCAGACTGAGAAACATTTGAAAAATTAAGTATGGTCTTTGTAAGTGATATCTGACTCCATTGCAGCTGTGATCACAGACATAAATAGCCTCTGAACTTGCACGGCAGTACTTGATTATAAGATCCCCATTGAGATGATCCAGAACGTTCTGCTTTTGTTTGTTTGTATGTTTTAAGATTCCAATAAAAACCGAAAAGTAAAAATGTTCTTGATGAGTCTTTGTGGCTCCCTGATAATACACTTGCAAACCATTTTGAGAAACACTGTACTCTGGCTGATATTTAAGGCTTTTCCATCTCTGACAATCTCTTGATTCTGAGGTTCTAGGTCCATCTCTTTTCTCCTCAGCACCTTAGCTGGTTTACTGCTCTGCCTGAGAGGGTGGGTCTGCATTCACATTACCCATGGGGTGGGTTCTCCCTGCTCCCTTCCCTCTTTCAGTTCCTGATGTTATTGGAGAGTGAAGAGTTACTGCTTTATGTGGGATCTCTCCTGTCTTAATATTCTCCCATGAAAGTACAACCTGGCTTTTGTATCTGCTTTTCAAGATGAGAGAAATGGTAGAAACAGCTCAAACTTTTTGGGATTTTAATACATTTAAATGGGCTAGAGAGTAAAAGTTGGAGAATCTAATCTACACTCCATGGTAGAGTGCTTGAATAGCAAGCACCAGGTCCTGGGTTCAGTCCCCAGTACTGCCCCCCACCCCCCGCCAAAAAAAAAAGTTTAAATGATAATAAAGTATTATACCACTTTGAGCTTATAGACTATGTCAACCTTAAAGAACTTATACTCTTAGAGAATAATAGCTAACCATACCAAATATTAGGCTGCTCACATTACATATGACCAGATGAGGGAAGAGAACCCTAGGAGGGAGGGAACCAAATGAGCACAAGGTAGAGGGGAAGAGATGTCCAGTGTAGCTGCCTGGGGCTAGCAGTCACTGGGAGCTGGGCATGATGCACTGCTTGGTTTGGGAAAGGAGCCATATCAAAGAACAGGACTGTGGGATGGCCAACCCAGAGATTTTCTTCCCAGTTCCACATGTCCTCCAAGAGCTGAGGAAGGTTGTCTTTCTCTTTCTTTGTTCCATTTGGGATATGTTAAGTTAGCTTCTCCCTTCATTCTCTGTTACTGGTTGGGAGGTTTTAGATTCAGAGCTGTCTTTAAGACAGCATTTTCATGTACCCTGTAACTTTCCTTAACCACAGTCAAGATGGTACATCTACCTGATTTGTCTCTCCTCTGGATTTAGAACCAGAGTAAATGAAAGTTAAAGTTATTAACTTTAACACCTTTGGCATTGCTTTTTACATTCTTTTTCTTGCCTATTATTTGTAGTGGGCATCATCTAGGCTGCTTTGGAAGATTAAGTAAATGGTCTGAAACTGACCAGCAGAGGACATTTGGAGATAAACTTTTGTCCAATTTTGGCTCATCTGGCTGTCAAGTAGCTCACAAGCTCTCGCACATTTTGACAAGACCCCTTAATATTTGCATATATATGGGGAAGAACTGTTCCAAGCTGACTTTTGGTGGCTTTACTCTGCTCAAGTTCAAAGTAACTCACATTTCTTTCTTCATAGCTCAGGGACATGGTGCCAAAGGAGACAATGTCTATGAATTTCACCTGGAGTTCTTAGATCTTGTGAAGCCAGAGGTATGTTTTTTCCGTTTCACTTCTTTTCCTTTTTTAGGAAATGAATAGTAGTAGTTTAGTGAAATGAGGGGCAGGGGCTTGGGGAGAAAAGATAAAAAACTAAGGGGAATGATATAGTTCTTCTATTTGAAACAGAGCCTCTGTTTTAGCTGCTGAGGAATGAGAAAAGTTGGAGAATCTAAGTTAAATCTGGGCATTACCGTTTATTAGGAATGTGAGCTTGAAAAAGTCTCTTCACATCTTTGGGTTCTGTTTTATTCATGTGTTAAAGGATTGGACCCAGTGATCTCAAGGATCCCTTCCATCTCTGATATTCTCCAATTTTAGTGAGACAGAGGAGTATGGCACCCATTGAGATCAGAGTTACATAGGGGAAGAAGAAGCCCACACGGGGCGGGGGGGGGACGTTGCTTTCATGTGACTTTGGCTCAGGGGCAGTAGACGAATA
>NW_026000229.1:15849664-15901657 GCF_001458135.2 Marmota marmota marmota | reverse complement strand
CACGGGGCGGGGGGGGGGGCGTTGCTTTCATGTGACTTTGCTCAGGGGCAGTGAGACGAATAGAAATCAGAAATGGCCAAGGCACTTGGTCTTTAGAAAGAAAGCAGGAAATGTAAGTGAAGGAGAGAATCCATCAGATGGTGTATATCACTTTGTGTATTTTATACTCTTAGCTCAGGCGACTTGAGCTTATTGATTTCTCCATACAGGGGCTCATTGTTTTGAGGTAGTAGTAATAGCATTGGCATAAGGGGCAGAGAACCTGTCATGGGGCTTGCCTTAGAGACCGAAATAAGGCATGTAGACAAACAGTAAGGTAGAACAACCTCTAAGAATTTGAGTTTAGTTGAGAAGACTCCCTAGACCGATACTATGGAAAAGTTGTAACTGATCCAGAACAGTTTTGGCATCGATGCTGGCTTATCTACAACAAAGATTTGCTAAGCTAGGAATAGTCATTTTCTTGGCAGGAAAATCTGGCAGCTGAGGTTGCCCTTGGGGTGATTTAACATACTTCCTTCATGATACGACTCTGGCAGGATATTCATACTAGCCCTCCAGGCTAATCAGGAACCATTTGCCTTTCTTGTCTTGATTTATTCCTGTTTATTTTTGAGGAAAATCAGAAAAAACATCTTATTGTTCTTACCAGTTCTTCTCTATCATAGCCCTTGACCTAGATGTTCTCTTTGCATCAGGACTTGGAGGGGAATAAGCTTCTCTGCCTGGCCTGGTGCAGTTTCAGGGAATGAAAGAGGTATTCTCACATTCTTGCTTTCTCTCCTAGCCGGTTTACAAACTGACCCAGAGGCAGGTAAACATTACGGTACAGAAGAAGGTGAGTCAGTGGTGGGAAAGACTCACCAAGCAGGAGAAGCGCCCACTGTTTTTGGCCCCTGACTTTGATCGCTGGCTGGATGAATCTGATGCAGAAATGGAACTCAGAGCCAAGGTTAGTAGGGACCCTGGGATATGGGCACTGAAGGCAGAAATCCTGAGGAACCCAAGTTATTTGGGCTACTTTATATTTCTCTTAAGATTTTTATACGATAGGGACAAGGCTATGCATTCATTTAAAGATATGGCAACATGATTTTAGAGAAGTAGTTTATGTATGTTGGAGATTATAGCTCAGATTGGTATTTGTCTAATGTTATTCCTATGACTAGACTGAGATGATGGGTTTTACAGAGGGAGACAGCAGAGATAAAGTGCCATTTTTATATCAAGGGTACATATAATCAACAAGACATATAATTGTTCAGTTAATCTTGGATGAGCTGGCTGAAGTGACGTTTGCCAGATTTCTGTCTCCATTCCTCTCCCCTCTCCTTACTGTACTCTTTGGAAGGAAATCCCTGTGCATAGCCCATACTAAAGGAGTAGGGAGTTATATATTGTCTTTTAGAGTAATTTTTTAATGAATGAGAGATTTGGGTTCTTGCCCATTTATTATTCAGTCATATTTATATCAGTGTGAACTCATGGATATTTATTTTATACTTTGGGTTATAATTGAATACTATGTTATTTATTTTGTTGCTCAAGATTATTTTAGTTTTGGCCATTGGGAGTATTTTACTTGGTTCTTGAGTCTTTGGAAAAGCTCCATCAATCATTGTAGGACTGGGTTTTTTTTGTTGTTGTTGTTTTTGGCATTTCCTTACTTTCTGGCAATATAAGCTGCCCCAGGCACACTTTGTATATTCCTTGCTCCAGCCCTAGAATAGCCATTTCTCCAAGGAGCTGTCTAGTTTTTATTGAAGACTGGGTCCTGGATATCTTCTCATTACTGTGGTGTCATTGCTTTTAAACCCTCTCAGCTGACAGAACAAGGGAATACATATGAGTGCATGCTAACCTGTGTATATACACATTCTTATAAATATTCTTTGTGTCCATCTATATATTAAGATAAATGATAGTCAATACTGATGTTGGAAAGATGATCTTAGCTTCTAGAAAAATTATATTAACATTCTAAAATTCTTAAAAAATAAAATAACAATCCGCTTCCTGTCTTAATACTCTGTTTTGTTTCTGTGGTTATGATAATTTTCTGGCTATCCTTTCCGGCACTAAGATTGCAAGATTGTCCACTTGGCAGTTTGGAAGCCAGCTGATGGTTTAATTCAGTAGACATTTGATTGGCATCCTGTGACTCTAATGTTTCCCATGAAGGAGTCGTCAAGCTTTTTAGTACCATGAGCTAGGACATTTTCCTCATGGAACAAAGGAGGTGGTGGCAACGGAGGGAGTTAGATCACTTATCCAGTATGTGGGCTTTTGCAGGTATCTGGGAATTCTAACTTGGAAAATTTCTGTCTAAATTCTAGGAAGAAGAACGTCTAAATAAGCTCAGACTAGAAAGCCAAGGCTCCCCTGAAAGTAAGTTGCCCTCTATGCTAAAGTAGTTACCAGTTAATGATAGAGGCAGGAGTGTGGATGAATGTGAGGTGGCAGGAGAATGAATGGTTTTACCTTAGTGAATAATATGGGTGATTTTACGAGAAATTCTTTATATCCAGTGCTTAAGCTGTGCACATCCACACTAGAAGTCCTACCTTTAATGTGTCCTTTCTGTTTGGGGCCTGAAATCATCCTAGCATACCAAGGCTTGTATAGCAGCGTGGAAGAACCTCAGACTCTTGGACTGGCCTAATAGCAAATGGCAACAAAATCTTATATAAGCCTGTGGAAATTGCATTGGCATAAGGCTATACTCCTCCAGCCTAGTGTTTTTCTCCCAGATGACATCCAAGTGCCGTGCAGAATGAAATAAATAGATAAGCAAAACAAATAACAGAATAAATATTTAAAAAGCAGAATGAAATAAAAGCCCTTCATTTAACTTTTTCAGCCATAAATAAGAAAGGGAACGTTTTAGAGCAGTGGTTTTTAAATTTTGTTCTGTGGTACCCAGGGGAATCTCAGCATTTTATATATTGGGGTTCTCAGTAAATTTCTTTTGGAAAAGAGTTTGAAATAAGATTTGAATAGTCACTAATTTAGTTCTTTAGAAAAGCAGAAGAAAGGAGACAGTGGAGACAAAAAGAAACAATATAAAAAGGCAAACTCGAGATTGAATTTTTTGATGTTTTAGAGGGATAAACTTTATACACACACACACACACACACATACATACACACACACACATACACACATTTTTTTTTGTGGTGACAGGGTTAAACCCAGGGTTGGTTAAGGTTAAACCCATGTTTGGCAAGACTTTTACCACTGAGCTGTATCCCCAGCCCATAAAAATTCTTATGTGAATTTTCAGGATGTTAAAGCTTTAACTGTTTTTTTTTTTTAAAGTTCATAAAGTTTTTTAAAGAGGGGCTGGGAAGTGGCTCAAGCCGTATAGCGCTCGCCTGGCGTGCGTGCGGCCCGGGTTCGATCCTCAGCACCACATACAAACAAAGATGTTGTGTCTGCCGAAAACTAATAAATAAGTATTAAAAAAATTAAAAAAAAAAGTTTTTTAAAGAAAGGAGTTCTTCATGATGGAGAAGTATAATAAATTATAGTTTTGAAGAAAAAAAATCAATTAGTTAAATGTGCCAGAAGTCTCAACTTTTTTTTTTTTTTTGGTACCTTAGGGTAATGCTGTCTTTGACCACATTATTAAATTATTTATTAAATACTATTAAATTATAATTATTTGAGCATTAACCAAGTGTGTATGCAGAATATCTGTAGCCAGCAATAAAATCTGAACACTCAGCTCTTCTCTTGAGAACTATCCTTTCCTTTACACCCTCTGGCTCAACCTTGCCTATAAGCTCCTTATTTCTTTCTTAACTCTGTAATTAGCTGAACCTTCATGAACCTTATGCTGCAGACAAAATTAATTCCTTATTTTTCTGCCTGTTATTTTGAAATGTCCTCCTTTCGATTATGTCCTCCTCTTCCCCATCCATCAAGGCCCAGATCAGATACCAGTTTATCCACATAGACTTGCCTAGTGCCTCTTTGCCCAGCCTAATGTCATTTTCTTTCACCCTGAAATTTTCACAAGAATTACTTGTCACTTTCTTTATTTTTTAAGATTTTTTTTCACAATGCCTTTATTTATTTGTTTTTATATGGTGCTGAGGATTGAACCCAATGCCTCACATGTGCCAGGCGAGTGCTGTACCACTAGGCTACAGTCCCAGCCCTTACTTGCCACTTTCTATCGTATATTTTGGTTTTTAGATTGTAAGCTCTTGGAGGGCAGTATTACTATCTTTGTATCACAGTAGTGCCCTCATAATATCTCATTGTAGGTGTTCAGTAAATTATTGGTTAAATGAATATATGATCAGATATCAGAGTTTATTTTTTTATTTACTAGTTCTACCTCATTGAGCTAGTTTGACCTGTATGATCATAAAAAAAAATCCATAAAAGAAGAAATATATATTACATTAAGATAACTAGAGTGGAAGCTGAGAACTTTGATTTTTTTCTTGGCTTTGTTGAGTCTGAATACTTACCTCTCAAGGTTATGAGAGAAAAGACTGCTGAAAGCATGCCTTGGAGTGCAGTGTTCCTCATTTTTCCTTATCTGCTTCTTTATGGGAGTAGGAAGACCTGGACCAGGTATTGGTGTGGGAGCTTAGGGGCACTCAGGTAGGAAAAAGGGCTGCATTCATCCAGATATGCCCCATACCTGCCCTTCCTGCTGTGATTACTGTGTTTAACAGCTTACTGTTTTGCTTTGTTTCAGCTCTTACAAGCTTGAAGAAAGGATACTTATTCATGTATAATCTCGTGCAGTTCTTGGGATTCTCCTGGATCTTTGTCAATCTGACTGTGCGCTTCTTTATCTTGGGAAAAGGCAAGTATGACATTTCAGTGCTAGTTTTTCTTTCCTCAGTAGTTTGGCCCACTACTCAGCAAAGGTGACAGTCTCTGTCTTTAAAATTAGTAGTAACCCCCCATATTTGGTAGTATTTCCTACATTTCATTTTTTCTTTCATAGCTCCTGTTTCCCATGTTCTTTTGAAAAAGGCCAACTGGATTGATTTTCTTTCCATTTACCAAGTGAAACAGGCCTAGAAATTTTACTTCCATAGATATATTCTAAAGAAATAATTAAAACTACAGAAAAAGATTTTCAAAACCTAAATTTCATGGCATTATTTATTTTAGTGACAAATTAAAAACTAACCAAATGTCTATCAGTGAGAGATTGCTTTGGAATATTCACTTAGTGGAATGTTTTGAACCAGATATAAAGCATTTATAATAGAATTACAATAACATTATAATAATATAATAACATTTATAATATTATAATCATTTATAATAAGAATATAAAAGCATTTATAATAAAAATTTTTTTTAAAGAGAGAGAATTTTTTAATATTTATTTTTTAGTTTTCGGTGGACACAGCATCTTTATTTTATTTTTATGTGGTGCTGAGGATCGAACCCAGCGCCCTGCGCATGCCAGGCAAGCATGCTACCGCTTGAGCCACATCCCTAGCCCATATAATAAAATTTTTATAGGATAAAAATTTTAAATATAAGTTGGTTCTCTAGTTTGATCATACTCATGTAAAGAGGGAGAAAACAAACCAGCATATGCAAAAAGATTGGAAGGAATACACATTTTCAAATAATTTGAATGTAGATAATTTTAAAATTTTGAAAAAATTTTTTTATTTTATGAAATAAGTATGGGGAAGGATATAAGTATAATGGAAAATATAAATAAATGCTGTTTAAAAAGAAAAAAGTCCTATAGATTCTTACTCTTCAGTCCTACTAAATTTTTCCATCTGAGGTTCATAGAAGGTGAGTTATTGTGAGCTCTGGAGTCCCTTATGAGAGGAAGAAATGCATGTTTTTTTTCAAGCCTTTGGAATTCTGTATAGCACAATACAAGGCTAGTGAAGGTCTTTTTGTCATGTATGAGTTTATCACAATCCCATGGGATGAAAATAGGGACATTCAGTACATAAGTTCTTAACATGGTTGGATGAACCTCCTGGCTGTTAAATCATCCAAGTCCAAAAGCTGCTGAGTAGCTGGCATGGTGGTGAACACCTCTAATCCCCGCTATTCCAGAAGGTTGAAGGGGCAGGATCACTTGAGCCCATGCATTCAAGACCAGCCTGGGCAGCAGAGAGAGACCCTGTCTTAAAAAACAAAACAAAAGTTGCTAAGTTATCTAGGTCATGTATTTAATGTAAGCTGCCTAGACTGGTAATTTCTATTTTGGCTCTGAGCCTCTTTATCACCTAGTGGAATGGACGGAGCTGTTAGTTTAATTCTTCCTTACCAATCCTCAACAACCTAGGCCTGGCACTCAGGGTCATAGTTTGCTCATTGCAGTTTTCTCCTTTTGAATAAAGGGTGTTGGTGAATGACAGCTCCCACCCAACTTGTCATGTAAACATGTATTTGTTAATTTCTTAGACTAAGTGGGAAACAGAAGCAAACTCCTGGGCTTGTCAAGCTGTCTATTAAGGAACACTTTATATTAAATAATTTTTATTTTTTGATTATAAAGTATTAGTTACAGGAAAATCACAAAAGATTAACACAAAATACTGTACTAGAGTCTCACCTGTGAGAACAACAGATTCTTGGTACCTTGGTGTTTATCATTCCAAATCCATATATGTAAAAATACTTGGGTCTGTAGCATATATACTGTAATGCAGCCTTTTTTTTCACCAAATAGAATATCATAAACAGCTTTCCATTTCAGCAAAGATACTTTTGCAGTGTTACCTTAAAAGACTGTATACATTATGGATTACCATAGGGTACTTTAACCAATTATAAGACATTTAGGGGGTTGGGATTGTGGCTCAGTGGTAGAGCGCTCGCCTAGCACGGGTGGGACCCAGGTTCGATCCTCAGCACCACATAAAAATAAAGGCATGTGTTGTGTCTATCTACACCTAAAAAATAAATATTAATAAAAAGACATTTAGATATTCTTAACTTTTATCATTATGAGTAGTTTTCCCTTCCTTATAGCCAAAGTATTGTACTTATTACTAAATTTCTTAGAAAAAATTCCTGAAGTGGAATTGCAAGATTAAAGCATAAACTATTTTTAAGGATTTTGATGCAGTTTGTCAAATTTCTTCCAGAAAGAGTATACTGTTTTATACTTCTGCTATTTACACCTGTTTTTCATTAGTATATGATTACCATTCAGTACTTTGAAAACTTTTTTCTCGGGCTGGGGATGTGGCTCAAGCGGTAGCGCGCTCGCCTGGCATGCGTGCGGCCCGGGTTCGATCCTCAGCACCACATACAAACAAAGATGTGTGTCCGCCGAAAACTAAAAAATAAACATTAAAATTAAAAAAAAAATATATTCAAAAAAAAAAAGAAAACTTTTTTCTCATAGAAATAATGTGCTGATTTAAGAAAGTTTGGGAGGGCTGGGGATGTGGCTCAAGCGGTAGCGCGCTCGCCTGGCATGCGTGCGGCCCGGGTTCGATCTTCAGCACCACATACAAACAAAGATGTTGTGTCCACCGAGAACTAAAATAAATAAATAAAGTTTTAAGCCTTAGTCTTTAAGCCCATCAGATGCACACTCACTCAGATAGCAGTTATGAGGTGCAGAACAAAAAAAAAAAAAAGAAAAAGAAAGTTTGGGAGATGATGGCATGGGGTGTGAAGGTGAATAAACCTTTTGTCTTGTTACTATTAAGGTTTTCATATATTTCCTTTTAGTCTTTTCTTGCAAATAATTATAATCATGATATGTATATAATTATGTAGCTTGTTTTTAAGTGTATTGTAAGCATTTTAAAGTTATTAATATTCTTTTTAAAAATTAAAAAAAATTTTTAGTTGTAGATGGACACAATACCTTTATTTATTCTTTTTATGTGGGGGCTAAGGATAGAACCCGGTGCCTCATATGTACGAGGCAAGCGCTCTGCCACTGAGCCACACCCCACCCTTCTTTTTTTTGTTTTTTAATATTTTTTTTTAGTTGTTGATGGACCTTTTATTTTATTTGCTTATTTATATGTGGTGCTGGGAATCGAACACAGTGCCTCACACGTATGAGGTAAGTGCTCTACTGCTGAGCTACAACTCCAGTTCCACCCTTAATATTCTTAATAACTATTATTTTAGATATAAACTGGATTTATATTCTTGAATTGAACCAAGGATACATTTCCCATAAAAATCAGAGGCAGACAGCAATAACATCTAATTTTTATTTACCATATGCCAAATATAGGTCATAAGTTTCTATTTTGAAGTATGGAAGACCTGGTTTTCAAAGATAGTTGATCCAGGAAAAATGCTACTTATAGTTAATCTCCTTAAAATGGATACCAACGTTTCATTATAAATATTAACAAAAAGATTTGCTTAAGATTTTTATCTTGAAAAGTCACATTTAAAATTACACAAATGAGGGCTGGAGTTGTGGCTCAGTGGTAGAGTGCTTGCCTAGCATGTGTGAGGCACTGGGTTCGATTCTCAGCACCACATATAAATAAATAAAATAAATGTCCATTGACAACGAAAAGTATTTTAAAAATTAGACAACTAAAATATTTACCGTATATATCACAAAATTTAACATAATTTTGCACTGATTTCTTAAAAGAACTAGTCAAACAGCACTATATACCTTTCTTCCTTTCATATTGACTTGTGGTAGGATTGTAAATTGAGTAAATTTTTTGCAAAAATATCAATGAGTTTCTTCATTTTTTGCAGGGGCCTCTTCTATTCATCATCTGTTATTTAAAGTGTTCTCTTGTAAGGCTCCTACGGGACATCTTTGTTGACAATAGGCTTAACTCTGCCTCATTCATCATTATCTTTATCTGCAGTTAGAGCAATTTTCTGTCACTGCCATAACTGATCTCAGGAATACCATACACCTTCCTAAGAGATTTGTCATTTCATTTTGAGGTTATTATTCATGTTGCTGACAGTGGGCAAGAATGATGGACCAAGGCTTGAAGATGATAAATAGGCTTGTTCTTCAATGGGAACAGATGTTTAAATGGAAGCTAATTTTATAAATTGTGGGTACATTAGCGATAATTTTTCAGATGTAATTTTTACTTTTCTATAGAACCTCTTAACTCTGAGGATTTAAATTACTAATATGTGGATAATAATTCCCTTTACCAGTGATTTTTTTATTTGGAGCAGATTTGCCTTCTTTGGGGGCATTTGGGGATAACCATTTTGGGGATGTTTGTTGGTTGTCAAAATGATTTGTCGGCAGCCAACATAGAAAGCAGTAGGAATATTTCTTGGAAAACTGGAAGTGGATCCACCATTTAACCCAGTTACCCGACTCCTTGGTTTATACCTAAAGGACTTAAAAACAGCATACTACAGGGACATAGCCACATCAATGTTTATAGCAGCACAATTCACAATACTAAACTGTGGAACCAACCTAGATGCCCTTCAGTAGATGAATGGATAAAAAAGTGTGGCATATATACACAATAGAATATTACTCAGCAATAAAAGAGAATAAAATTATGGCATTTGCAGGTAAATGGATAGAGTTAGAAAAGATAATGCTAAGTGAAGTTAGCCAATACCAAAAAACCAAATGCTGAATGTTTTCTCTGATATAAGGAGGCTGATTCATAGTCGGGTAGGGAGGGGGAGCATGGGAGGAACAGATGAACTCTAGATAGGGCAGAGGGCTTGGAGGGGAAAGGAGTGGGGATGGGGTTATTAATGATGGTGGAATGTGATGGTCATTATTATCCAAAGCATGGGTATGAAGACACAAATTGGTGTGAATATACTTTGTATACAACCAGAGACATGAAAAATTGCACTCTATATGTGTAATAAGAATTGTAATGCATTTCGCTGTCATATATATAAATAAAAATAAATAAATAAAACATCATATATATACCCATAAAAAATGACTTATAGGCATTGTATTCAGTAGATTTAGGGATCCTAAACTTCCTGCAGTGTGCAGGACAAGGGACTGTCAGTTATGCTCTGATTGAGGAATGTTGCAAAGAAGAATGTAGAAATAAAGGGTGTCACGAGAATGCTGGGATGAAGAGAAAGGATATTATTTTATGGACCACTTGATTGGAATTGATACCACATTTGCTGACCTCATATGATCAATAACTGTCATTTTGAATTATAGTAGTTTACTCAAACTTACCAATACTCTTGGATGTTTAGACTGTTTCTAAATTAATGTACTTAGAAATATTTCAAAGAACAACTTTGTTAGTAAGGCTTGTTAAAATTTTTTTAGTTAGGATAGATTCTCAAAATAAGAATTAATAGATCTGAAGATATAAATATGATTAAGGTTTTTGAAATCTGTTCTTATTCTTTCACCCCTTTGCATTTATTTATGATCAGTTTTCAGTATTTTAAAAGGTTTAGATTTCATCCAATATATATGATATAGTTGAATTTCAAATTAGATAAGATAATCTGAAAAGAATAATCACTTTGCTTAGTACACAGAATGTAGTAACTGAATGAGGCATAGTTGTGCTCCCCCGACCTCCCTTGTCTTTTAAAAATAAGAAAGACAAACAGAGTTTATATGTTAACTTTCTGGTAGTCAGTGGAATTTATTCTGCATATTCCCTTTCAGTACAGTTAGGTTAGAAACTTGAATCTGAGTGGATGTATGTTTGAGAAATAATTCTGTTGAAATTTACCAGTTCATTTACTGCTGATATGTATTTGTGTTCTTAGAGTCCTTTTATGACACATTCCACACCGTGGCTGACATGATGTATTTCTGCCAGATGCTGGCAGTTGTGGAAACTATCAACGCAGCAATTGGAGTCACTAGCTCACCAGTGATGCCTTCTCTTATCCAGGTATAGAACTGTAGTCTATTAAAAAAAAAAAAAATTCTTAAAATGTTGGTTCTGCTGGAGGTGGGGGAGATACTTTTTTAATGAATTTATGACTGTGAGTCCTCTAGATGGATTTATGATATGAATTCATATCTCCTTGGTGTTTCAAAAATCTTCAAGTTAGAAATTTTATTTAAAATGTTCCTTAACTTCCGAAAGATCATAGAAGCAAAGATATAAGGCATTGTGAGTAAGAATCAGCAAAAACAACAGACTATAGGAATAGGCTTGTTAGAACTTCAGATATTAGAATTGTCAGATGCAAAATAGAAAATAATCATTTAATGAGAACTTGACTATTTGAACATGAAACAAGAAACTAAAGAATATAAACAGATCTGAAAAGGAGGCAAATAGAACTTTTACTAATGAAAAATATAGTAACCAAATTAAAAAAGTATTTTGGAGGTATCAGGGATCAAACCCAGGGCCTCTCACATACTAGGCAAGTGCTTTACCACTGAACTATTTCCCCAGCCCCAAAATTTAATTTTTTTTTAATTTTAATTTTTTTGGGGTACTGGGGATTGAACCCAGGGGTATGTTACCACTGGGCTACAATGGCAGCCCATTTTGTTTTTATTTTGGGACAGGGTCTCACTAAGTTGCTTAGGGCCTTGCTAATTTGCTGAAGTTGGCCTTGAATATATGATTCTCCTGCCTCAGCCTCTCGAGTTGCTGGGATTACTGGCGTGCCACCACACCTGCCAAAATTTCAAAATTTAATGATAGTTTTTATAGTATATTAGGTGGAGCTGAGGAGAGAATTAGTGAACTATTTGAGATACAGGAAGGAATAGAGAACACAAATGCATATAGACAATATTCTTGAATGTAAGACTCAACATTATAATGATGTTAGTTCACATTTACTTATAGATTAAATGTAATTCAAATCACAATATAAAAAGTTTTGGAATGTGATAAGAAAATCTAAAATTTTATGAAAAAACAAAGAGGATAGTAGCATTATTCACAATAGGTAAAAGTAGAAATGACCCAAAATGTAGTATATTATGCAGTAATAATGAAGAAAATTCTGACATACACTACAACTTGGATGGATTGAGGAAATTATATTAAGTAAAATAAGCCAGTACTATATGATTCTGCTCACATGAGGCATTTAGAATAGTCAGAATCTTAAGAGACAGAAAGTAAGAATGGTGATTGCCAGGGGTTGCTGGAAATGAAAAGTCATTGTTTAATGGGCCAGTGTTTCCATTTGCAAGATTAGAAAAATTACTGAGATTAATGGTGATGATGGTTGTAAAACATTGTGAATGTATTTGATACCGCTGACCTAATAACCTTAAAACTGGTTAAGATGGTAAATTATATACATACATATATATATATCTTACCATTATTAAAAAAAAAAATGAAGGAGTAGCTGGGTGTGGTGATGCATGCCTGTAGCCCTAGCTACTTAGGAGGCCAGGAGTTTGGAGCCAGCCTGGGCAACACAGTGATACCCTCTCTATAAATAAAGGGGTTTGAGGGTCAAGCAAAAGGCCAGGAATATAATAATAGGTATTATTTTTGGAGTACTAGAGGTCGAACCCCAGGGCCTTGTGTTTGCTAGGCAAGCTCTCTACCACTGAGCTATATCCCTTACCTTTGTTTTTTTTTTTTAGTTGTTGATGTATCTTTATTTTGTTTATTTATATGTGGTGCTGAGACTCAAACCTAGTGCCTCACACATGCTAGGCAAGCGCTCTACCACTGAGCTACAACCCCAGCCCCATCCCTTACCTTTTATTTTATTTTTTTTTTAAAGAAAGAGGGAGAGAGAGGGAGAGAGAGAGAGAGAATTTTAATATTTATTTTTTAGTATTTGGCGGACACAACATCTTTGTTTGTATGTGGTGCTGAGGATCGAACCCGGGCCGCACGCATACCAGGCGAGCGCGCTACGGCTTGAGCCACATCCCCAGCCCACCTTTTATTTTATTTTAAAAATTTGAGACAGAATCTTGATAAATTGACCAGGCTGACCCTCAAAAGTGTGATCCTCCTGCCTCCACCATGCCTAATAGGTCAGGACAATTCTTGAAATCAAGATATTATGAGGATTTAGTAGTTGATACCATGTAGTGTGGTGCCTGTGGTGTGCCTTATAGTGGTGAAAACGAGTGGGCTGTGGCTACATGCATTAAAGTAGATGGATTTCTAGACCATAGCACTGAGTAAGAAGCAAGTTTCAGATAATTGTTTAACATGATTTCAAATTGTTTAAAAACTGGATGAAATACTTTGTTGCATAGAAATACTTATAGTAACAAGCAGTAAACTATGAAGAAAATAAGTGGAATGATTAATTCTGGATAGTCATTACTTATGGGGTGACATGATGGTAACACTCTGTTCCTTAACTTGAGTTACGCTGGCACAAACACTCATAGGCAGTTTGCTTCAAATTGTATTTGAATACATGTGCTTTTTTTTTTTTTTTAATATTTTTTAGTTTTAGGTGGACACAATATCTTTATTTTACATTTATGTAGTGCTGAGGATCGGACCCAGTGCCTCTTGCATGCTAGGCAAACGCTCTACCACTGAGCCACGACCCCAGCCCCTATGCATATGTGTTTTAAAGTACTATTTACGATATATTTACACACATACAAAAGTATTATATCCAGAAAGACTGGTTTGAGTACTTATTCCAAAATTGGAGGAGAATTAACCCATTAAGTCCCAAGTTCTATACATATTTCAACAAAATTAACACAGGTGCATTAAAATATGTTGCAAATAATAATTTAGAGCTTATATATATTAGTCAATTATTAATATTATAATTACTATATCACACTGTAATTATGTTGAATAATGTATAATTACATTACATGTTATATAATTGTATTATGTATTATATACAATACTTAAGTTTGTACAGGTGTTCCACTATAGGATGATGGGACAAAATGGGTTAAACTACTTGAGCTCAGTCTTTTCCATTTACTTCATATTTAGTGGAGTTAGGTTTCAGATAATACGTTTATATGGCACATGTATATATATTTTTTAATATAAAAACGTTTCTCTTTGGGTCTTTTTAATAGCTTCTTGGAAGAAATTTCATTTTGTTTATCATCTTTGGCACCATGGAAGAGATGCAAAATAAAGCTGTGGTGTTCTTTGTGTTTTATATGTGGAGTGCAGTTGAAATTTTCAGGTGAGTAGAAATGCCAGTATGTTTGAGTGCTTCTTTCTCCATCTTTGCAGCAGCTCTCTCCTGAGAAAGCTGTTCTTAGCCAGAGTCTTATTTGGTTGAGACTTATACATACAGAGAGATTTTAACAGGTGGTGTTTTGACAAAGTTAATAATTGAGAGAACAGGTGGCATCCACATAGGTTGTCTTCTGTTCGTACCCTTTGATATGCTTAGTGCAAAGGCAAAACAGATTATAGATCCTTAACTTTTACAGTTTGGGAAGAAACAAATTTATTTTTTTTGAAATATCTCTTTTAAAATAGAA
Organism: Marmota marmota marmota; assembly: GCF_001458135.2. NCBI lineage: Eukaryota > Metazoa > Chordata > Mammalia > Rodentia > Sciuridae > Marmota > Marmota marmota. The sequence continues at coordinate 15,887,309 of NW_026000229.1, read as the reverse complement.
TATGTCTGGGGGTGGGGTTGTGGCTCAGTGGTAGAGTACTCGTCTAGCACACATGAGGCACTGGATTCAAACCTCAGCGACACATAAATATGAAATAAAGATATTGGGGCTGGGGTTGTGGTAGATCGCTCACCTAGCACGTTCGAGGCCCTGGGTTAGATCCTCAACACCACATAAAAATAAAATAAAGATATTGTGTCTATCTACAACTAAAAAAAAAAATATTAAAAAAAAAGATATTGTATCCACCTACAACTAAAAAATAAATATATTTAAAAAAATAGAATATGTTTGGTTCTAGATTAAAGGCCTTTTGTATACTTTAATTTTGGTACCAGTTTACTTATCTGGAGATGAAGAATCTGACATCTTTACCTACTGGGAACATAGATCAGAACTAGGAATAAAGCCAAAAATATTCTAAGTATCTAGTGCATATGCTGAACAAAAAGGGTTCCTATCCTTTGAAGATTTAGAAAGTAGCTTGATGGGAATTTGTGGATAAATAGTTCAGGATCCTAATTCTGTTCTGAAGAAACCATATGTGGTTAATTGAGAACTGATTCTTATATTCTAGGGTTGCATTCATTGTCTGAAGTGACTTTTAACACTAGCATTCCTTATTTTCAATAGATACCCCTTCTATATGCTTTCCTGCATTGACATGGATTGGAAGGTGCTCACATGGCTTCGTTACACTGTGTGGATTCCCATATACCCTCTGGGATGTTTGGCAGAAGGTATTTTCAGGAACTCTAGGTCTCATAGCTTAGCTCCAAGGGGATTCCATGGTTAAGAGATCAGTCCTTTCTTCCTACCTCTGCCAGCCTTAATCTGATAAATGAGATGTTGGACTTTACAGTGATTTTGTTCTTGTGACTTCCTGCCATAGTCTCCCTGGTACCCAGACCATTCCAAGACTGTAGCTCATTTTATAAGGTTTGGAAACTAGCTAACCATGTGCTACATGCTTCACATTTATATGATATTTTAAATTTCCTTTAACAGGTTTTTATTAATAACTTCATTTTATTTTGATCAACCCCTAGTGAGTGTCAGGTAGAGGTTTTTCTCCATTTCATAGGCTGGGAAATAGAGGCCCAGGGCCATGACTGTTCTCATTCATCTTTCTATTAATGGCTTGGAGGCTTATTTCAGGAAAACTTGGGGTCCAGGAGGAGAGCAGCAAGTGCTTTCTGAACAGCGGGAGTGGGGAGCATTTCCAACAACTCAGAATGAAACTGTGAGGGCTAAGGCTAGAGGGGTCTGTCACGAGATGTCCCTGTACTGGATGTCATTTGCTTCTAACAAGCTCTTGTTTCTGTTTTCAGCGGTTTCAGTGATCCAGTCCATTCCAATATTCAATGAAACAGGAAGATTCAGTTTTACATTGCCATATCCTGTGAAAATCAAAGTTAGATTTTCCTTTTTTCTTCAGATTTATCTTATAATGTTATTTTTAGGTAAGTATTGGCTCTGTAATACAGACCTTTTCATGTCACTTTTTAGAGGGTAGAGTGAAATGATTCAGAGTTTTAAAAGTCCTTATATGAATTCTATTTTTGAGAGAGTAGCAATAGAGTTAAGAGATTTATTTTGCAAAAACAGACCCATTAAGGGACTTCAGGTGGGTATCCCAGTGATAGAGCAGGTGCTTTGCATGTGTAAGGCTCTGGGTTTGATCCCCAGCACCACAGACAGAACAAACTAAGAAACAAAAACACACCCACCAGGAAATATTTCTTCCCAAGTCTCTGAGTATTTGAATTCCTTTTTTTTTAAGTTGTAGATGGACAAATACCTTTATTTCATTTGTTTATTTTTATGTGCTGCCAGGGATTGAACCCAGTGCCTCACACATGCTAGGCAAGCGCTCTACCACTGAACCACAACGCCGGTGCCTACAACTAAAAAAAAAAAAAAAACAGAGTAGGAGCTGGTTGGTGGTGTAACCCCTTGGTCCTAATTGCACAGGAGGCTGATGCAAGAGGATTGCTTTAACCCAGGAGCCTTGAACTTGTAGCAAGACCACATCTCATAATCAAAAAGTTTAAAAGTAAATAAATATAATAAAATGCCGTAGGAAACAGATCTTTATACTTTCCTAGTTTCAGTAGCACATTCCTCATCCAGCCTCCCCAGCTTCTCTAAGAAGCAGTAGCACAGTTGGCAGGAGGGAAGGAAAAAGCTTCCTGCCACCAGAGGGCTGTTACAGAGCCTCTAGCTCACAGTAGGAACACCCTCCCCTCCCCCGACCACACACAATCTGCTTGCTTACTAGTTTACCTGTATATAAAATTACAAATTCCTGCCTTAATTCATAAAAACTAAGAACTAAAGGGGAAAGAAAGTACATCTGAATTATTATTACAAACATGAGAAATTTAAAAGCCTTCCTGGGGTTGTAACTAGCTCACTGGTAGAGCGTGCTTAGCATGTATATGTTATACTGATCTTTTGATTTTTGTGGACCACCCCCACACCTTTTTCTTTAAAATAAAGCATTTTTAACCCTATTGTACGAATGAGGAAACTAAGGTGAGACTAAGCTATGGGATCTACTCAGTGATTAAGTGGAATTAAAATTTCTGACTCTTAATTCTATTTCCCAATTCATGGAATTGTGCTTCCTAGAAAAGCATTTCCATAGTTTCATTGTATTGCATTGTATTTATTTTTTTTAGATGGTTTTGCTGTTTTTTAAGCTGGTCTCAAACTTGTGGGCTCAAGTGATTCTCCTATCTCAGCCTCTTGAGCAGCTGGGACTACAGATGTGTGCCACCATGCCTAGCTTGTCTCATATTTCTTCAGACTATTGCTTAAAACATGTTCTTGAGGTTGTCTTGAATTTTAAAACAGGTTATTTCTATACTTCTTGTTTGTGCATTTCATTGTATGCAAAAGGGAATAAAAAATAAATATTGGTTGGTTGCAGTGGCCCATGCCTATAATCTCAGCTTGGGAGATTGAGGCACGAGGATCATAAGTTGAAAGCCAGGCTCAGCAACTTAGTGAGACCCTGTCTCAAAATAAAAAGGGTTGGGCCAGTGGCATTCCTGGGTTCAATCCCCAGTATCAAAAAAGAAAAGAAATATTGAACTATACTTTAAGAACCGTTTATGGGTAGTGTGTTGTCTGCACCTAGCATTGAAATGCCTCAAAAATGAGATAGATGGTCGGATGAGTAGGAATGTATGTGATAAAGTAAAAAGTTAAATGCAGATGTTGTTCACTCTACAAAGATTTTATTTGCTTGAAATTTTCTTAATAAAATGTGGGAAGAGATTAAGTTTTAAACCCCTGGGGAAGAGTTGTGCATTGTTACTGATGGTTCTAAGTTGTACTTCCTGAACAGCCTCAATAAACTTAGTGCTGTAGAATATGAAGAACAGACAGTTGTGTAGTGGTACATGCCTGTAATCCCAGTCTCAGGAGACTGAGCCAGGGGGCTTGAGAGTCCAAGGCCAGCCTTAGCAACTTAGAGACACAATGTCTCAAAATTAAAAATAAAGACTGGGAACTTAGCTGAGTGGTAAAGCACCCCTTAGATCAATCCCAAGTACCACCAAAAACAAAAGAAATGAAAGGAAAAAAAAAAAAATATATACAGTGTGCTCACCCCAAGAGTTTCTGGTTATATTAGATGAACATTCTCATTTCTTTTTTCTTTTTCAGGATTATATATAAATTTTCGTCACCTTTATAAACAGCGCAGGCGGCGCTATGGACAAAAAAAGAAAAAGATCCACTAAAAAGAGAGATTTAGATGGTTTCTTGCCAGTTTGAGCCTAATCTATGATTCTTACAGTTTTACCTTCTTGTACTGATGTAAACATTTTTTTTTTAAAGTTAAAAAATTCTCAGTGAGGCTATCTTTCTTTCCCCAGTAACATTCCTGAATTTACTATATTATCTTCATGTAATACTTGCATGACATGGATTCCTGGTATCTGACAACAGGTTCATTCTTGTGTATTCAGTAATGACACAAAAGGCACAGCCCTACCCCACTTCATATCGTCGGGTTCTTACATGCCAGAGATATTGTTTCAGTGCTCTATACCTATAAGGTACCCAAGGGGTTACTTGCGTAGTGGGGTGGCATTGACTTGTTGAAAGTCAATTAGTCTTGGTCATTGATAAAACATTTCTGAGTCAGATGGGGCTGGAGCACATTTTACATCTGACATCTTTTGGCCTAGCATCATCTATTACTATAGTGCTTACCTGTGTGGGCATTGAAGGGACAGAGTGATTTGGGAGAAACAGTCAGGGACCTTGGAACACCCATGATTATTTATTTATTTCTAGGTAAATCAGAAATGTTTTCAACACTAAAGAGGGACATTATAAGTGTTCTAAACTCAATGGCTTCAGGGATCAGAAGGGAACACAAATATGTGGGCCAGTTGTCAGTGATACAGTTGCTGACAATATAGTCTTTGGCAAACTGAAACATTAAAGTAGGCCAAACATGCCTACCCAACTTTTGAACTGCAAACATAAAAGTCAGCCTTTGTTCCCCTGTACTGCCTGAGTCCATTTAGTTGTGTGTTTCTCTGAGTGAGGGGTGAGGCTATATACATTTTTGAACCTCACAAACACCTTTTTTTCTGCTGTTGTTAAGATTGCCTTTTTTACCTGTCTGCAGTAGGACACTGAAAACAGAGGGTGGGAACTTTAGCTGGGGAATGACCAGCTGATCCTTTAATAAGGATTCCTGCAGGAAACCCACCAAAAGGGAAAGGGAAATTGAAAAAAGTTTAGAATGGTTGGCCATTGTAAAAAAACATCAGTTTCCTCTAACACATTCCACATAAACCAAGTAAATAAGTGTTAGAAGTAACACTTGTCTAAAACAATTTAAGCACGGTAGCGCTTTGTGTTCTGCCACTCCCCTTGTTCTTGGGGGAAGGGAGACTGGATTAGTTAATGCTATTTCACTGAGCCCAAGGTGGAAACTTGAGTTGACCTAAAGCATCTGATTACCATAAGCGGGCTGATTTTTAAAAAACTCATTGCACTGAAGGGTATTTTGCATGTCTGTAACTTCTGTCAACACTTGTTTGTATTGACTTCTGATATTCCTTCAACTGTGTAAATGGGCAGATCAGCTTTGCAGTAGATTATGCTGCATTCTTGTGGCAAAATCCTGTATTCTTAGTGATAGGAACCCTTTTATTGCTGTCTGAGAAAGTGAAAGATTGTGTATTTCTATTAAAAACATTTACAATCAAAATCCTAGTCTTGTGTCTAATGGTTTTCAAACTGTTCAAGTCTTTTGTTCAGGCAAAATATCATACAGTAGTTCAGCATGCTAAACCAAAGATAGTGGCCTGGTTGAAGCCTGAGGGCATTCTTCCAGAACAGCTGGGAAAGTGTTGCTGATGTAAATGAAACCTCCAGAAATTGCAGGACTTGCCTAAGTTCATGAAACTAGCTGGTGGGTTAGGAGCCTGACCCTGAAATAGTGGTCTGTCACGACCTTAGGCAACCAAGTGTGTCAGTCAGACATAATGAAGTCAGTACAGATCACAAGAAATCGTCACGTTTATGAATTTGTGCCCCTTAGGAAGCTGAACTATATTCAAGTGATAAGACAGACGAAAAAGCAAAGGACCATTAGTTTCTCAGTAAAACTATTTTATAGAAAATCAAAAAAGCTTGAAGAGACAGGAATCATTTTACACATATGATTGCTGTTTAAAAGTTAGTATCTCAAGATATACCAAAAGCACCTAAGGGTTACCACCATGTTTTACCAAGTTCTAAGGAAAGTTCTGGAACACAGTGGAGTTGGGTTTGGACTCAATAAATCCCAGGCAGTCTGGGTTGCTCATCCCAAAGACAGAAGCTTGAAAATGGTTGAGATAAACCTGGAGACGATGCTTCTGGAAGCCAGAGAACTGCACCCTTGCCAGTCAAATTTCCTGAGGAAGGCGGGGTAGCTCCATGCTCATAGTCCTTCAAGCTTCTCAAGAGATGTGCTTCTCAGGGAGCAACAGCCGTCTCAGTCCAGGAAGCACCAGCTAACCACCCTCAGACCCTTCTTAGACTATCAAAGTCATTTAAACCAGTAAGTGGTGTTCTGAGCCAGCCTCAGGAAGGTTTATGGGTAGTTGTTCCAGGTGAACATACTGGAAAAGTTTTTGCTCTAAATCATTTTCAGTTAAAATGGAAAAAAAAAAAAAAAAAAGGCTCCAAAAGCCAGTTTCACATTCTTTCAGTACTGCTCCCAGAGAAGTCTGTATGCAAAGGTGTGATGTTGTGATCATAAGCGGCATACTCCGAGGTGCCAGTGCTGGCCAGCTGGAGCTGCTGGGCAGCATGGGTCAGCTGGAATGCGGCATCAGGGTGGGCAGTGTCGGGCAGCAGCGTGCACTCCCTTTCCAGCATGTCAGCCACCCCTTTGAGCAGGTCCAGGAAACCAAAGGCCAGGGCAGCTTTTCGTAAACGGTTCAGCTCCTGAACAAGAATAAACACCAATGTTCCTGAAATGTGCTCTTGTCACATACCTTCTGAGTACCTGGCTTAGAACAAATTTTCCTCAACCCTCAACTCTTAGGGACCATTTTTATGTGAGGACAAATTTTTATATAGAGAAGGCAGTAATGAGAGTGATGATGTAACTGGCAAACGGTTCCTCTATAGGTGACCAGCAGCTAGATAAGAAGACTGAGGTGACAAACACAGGTCATCATCCTCATCATAGTTAAGTAAGCAGTTATGTTAAACATGGAGGTGACCACTTTGCATACCTAATCTATTTACAAATAATTATGAGGAGGGTCACCTTTCCTCTGTTATGTGGGTATGAAAAAAGGCTTCAAATCTCGGAAAGCTCTTAACCTTCTGGTTCCTCTGCCGTGGATTCAAAAGAATGATAGAGAACATGTTTAGAGCAATCAGCCAGAAAGACTGTCCCTCCTTAAAAAAAAAAAAAAAAGGTGGGTAGTAGATGTAAGCAGAGAAATATGAAGAAAGTGTCCCATCAACCACTTAGTGTGATCTGGGCAAGCCATGTAGCCCCTTTGGGTCTCAGAGGTTTTGTTTTCAAAGTAAGGATAACCCCTTCCTTGTCCATTGCAGGCACAGAAGCCAGAGGCTTCTATCTCTCTTATAGCGTTAGTTATATGAACCCAGAAAAGAAACAGGCTCTCTGACCACCTCTCTATTAACATCTATTAAAAGGTGAAAAGTTCAGAAAGTCACAATACAAGTGTACCATGTTTAACAGAAAGGTTCCAGTTCTGTAGAAAACTGCAGAGAGTCAGGGACTGCAGCTGAGGGGGGATTATGGGCTTCAAGTGGGGAGGGAATAAGGCGGCTAGGAAGCTCTCTGATTGAACTCTGATTAAAGCTGCAAATTTTACTTGATTTCAACAGCTTGCTACATATTAGGTTTGAAGACAACAGTGAATAAAGGTAATGACATAACACCAGACAAAATGGTACATTCTCCAGAAGAGATGCTAGCCTGAGGGTGACTGTGTGTGCCATATTTTAAGATTAGCAAGGTAGGACACATCTGACGCTGCACTTAATCTAATTTCAGTCGAACACAGGATGGACAGGAGAAATGGAGTAAGCTCCTGACTCTACCCCCTCCCTTGTAACTTTAGTCTCTCAACCACTGGTTCTAGACTAGCTAGGCTCGATGAGGAACGACCACTTTGCAATTCATAAGTGTGTGATTTTAAAAGTCATTTCTGGAAGCAGTTTCTCTAGTGTGATAAGAATGTTCTGGGCAATTTCACATCCCAGGAAGTCACATACACTGCTTAGGTTGGACTAGATACCCACACAGGAGTGATCGTGAGGGTGCAGGTCCTTTTAGCTGCCTCCCTCAGCCATTCACAGCAGCACTTGCCTGGAGAAGCCCTCCTGAACAGAGCCTATGTAGAGCTGGACCATCTAAACACTCCTAATTCTTTGATTGTAAGGCAAGAGCAGACCCATCACTTCTGCTGACTAATGATGAGAAAAAAGGCACAAGTCATTCATTTCTAATCGTTGCCCATATCCATGCAGCTACCCAACAGTCTTTATTTTGGGGGTGGGGTGGGGGAGGTGGTACTAGGAATCAAACTTAGTGCCCTTGCACATGTGAGGCAAATGCTGTACCACTGAGCTCCATCCCTAGGCCCCTACCTCAGACTCTTGCTACGTGAACCATTTCTCTTGGGCACATGCCCAGGCACATCTTCTTCTAATGTAATTCTGGTCATCTCACCTTATAGAATGTCTGTGTTTTTTCAGGTAGTTTCCTTGCATTTCTTAAAATCTTCTGTACATCTGTCTATTAAAGGTAAAAAGAATTCCAATGTTAGAATTCTCTGGTAAAAATGGAAAGAATACAAAAATATGGCTCTAAATGTTTCAAGAAATGAACAGGATAACAGTTACAGTGTCAAAGATTCCTTCTGTTTAATGTCAGTGTTCTGGTTCAACATTAGTAAAGCACCTTTCTCCTTCAAAAGATTTGATGATCGTAAAAGAAATCAATCTGTCCCACAGAAAAATATCCAGTACAACCATGTACCCACAACTAGCTGCTTTTTTATAGGATGCCAGGATCATTTAATGGTGGAAGAATCTTCAATAACTGGTATTGGAACAACTGGATAGCCACATGCAATAGAGTGACGTTGGACTGTTAACTCATACCACATATAAAAAAATTGACTCAAAATTGATCAGAGACCTAAATATAAGAGCTAAAATGATAAAAAATTTTGGAAAGAGACATAGGTAAATTTTTAAAAATATTTATTTTTTAGTTATAATTGGACACAATACCTTTATTTCACTTATTTATTTTTATATGGTGCTGAGGATCTAACCCAGGGTCTCCATGTGCGAGGCGATCACTCTACTGCTGAGCCACAACCCCAGCCCCCATAGGCAGATTTTCATAGCCTTAGATTTGGCAATGATCTCTTAGTTATGACAACAAAAAGCACAATTAAGCAACAAAAGCAAAAAAGTGGAGAAATTTGATTTAATCAAAACAAATTTACTTTAGAGCATCAAAGGACACTATCAAGAGTATGAAAGACAATCTACAGAATGGGAGAAAATATTTGTAAACTATTTAGTTGCTAAGGGTTTATTATTCAGAATACATAAACTCAACAAAAAGATAAGCCAGATGGGGTGGTGCATGCCTATAAACCCAGCAACTCAGGAGGCTGAGGTGGGAGGATCACAAGTTTGAGGCTAGCCTCAAAAACTTAGTGATACCCTGTTTAAAAATTTAAAAAGGTGTTTGGGGATGTAGCTCATTGGTAAAGTGCTTCTGGGTTCAATCTTTAGTACCAAAAAGGAAAAAAAAAACTTAATTAAAAAATGGACAAACGACTTGAGCAGATAATTCTCTAAAGAAGATACATAAATAACCAATAAGCACATGAAAAGATACACAATATCTTACATTAGGAAAATAAAATTAAAACCACAATGATATATAACACTTCATAGGACAGCTATCAAAAAAAAAATGGAAAATAAAAAAATATCGATGAGCATGTGGAAAAATTGAAACACTTATAACATTGATGTTAAGAATGTAAATGGTGTGATTACTGTGAAAGTCTGGCAGCTTCTCAATACACTCAACCTGGAATTCCATATGACCCAGCACTCTGATTCCTAAGCTTATACCTAAAGTACTGAAAACAGGTGTTCAAACAAAAACTTGTACTTGAAAATAAAAGCATTATTCCTAACAGCCTAAAGGTAGAAACAACTCCCATACCCACCAACTGAGTGGATGAAAAAATGTGGCATAGATATGCAATGGAATATCCATTCAACCATAGAAAGAAAAAAAAAATACTGACTGACACATGCTACAACATGTATGAATCCTGAAAACATTATTGCCAGTGAAAGAAGCCAAATACAAAAGGCCACAAATTGTATTGTTCCCTCCCTTCCTTTATTTATACAGTACAGGGGAATCAAACTCACTCATGCTAGGCAAGTGCTCTACCCCTTAGCCTGTATTATTCCATTTCTAAGAAATATCTAGAATAGTCAAATCCATAGAGACAAAAAGCAGATTAGCGGCTGCCATGATCTGGGAATCAATGTAGAGTGACTTGCTATAGGGTTTCCTTTTGGAATGATTAAAAAGTTCAGGAACTATAAGTGGTGAGGGTTGCACAACACTGTGAATATACTAAATGTTACGAAACTGTACACTTTAGGGTTGAAGTGGAATATTTTACATCGTGTATATTTTACTATAATAAAAAATAAACCAGGGCTGGGTCTGGGGCTCAGCAGTAGCGCACTTACCTGGCACCTGTGAGGCACTGGGTTTGATTCTCAGTACCACATACAAATAAATAAAGGTCTATCAACAACTAAAAAGATATTTAAAAAAAAATAAAATAAACCAGTTGGGGTTGTGGCTCAATGGTAGAGCGCCTGCCCTGCATGTGTGAGGCACTGGGCTCGATCCTCAGCACCACATAATAAATAAATATATTGTGGCCATCTACAACAAAAAATGATAATAATAATAAAAAAATAAATCAAGTACCAAAACAAAATTTAAATAATTTATAAAAATTCAGTTGGGGTTGTGGCTCAGTGGTAGAGTACTTGCTGGTCACCTGTGAGGTACTGGGTTCACTCCTCAGCACTACACATAAAAAATAAAATAAAGGTATTGTGTCCATCTATTTACACACACACACACACACACACACACACGTATATATAAAATTCAGCTATAACTGATGGTAAAAATGGTACCTCTGATCCTCTGACAAGGAAGTGCTAAGGTCAGGGATGGAAGAAGGAGGCAGACTTATTTTCCAATTAAGAGAAGAGGTCCCTGACTTCTTAGCCCAGGGAGAACATGGTTCAGCTGCCATGGAAAACAGGCTCAAAGAGACTCTGCAGTCAAGGGGAGCTATGCTTGTTGTCGGGAGGCCTGACTGCCTCTTCTCTTGGCTTAGACTCAACTCATCAGAGGAAGAAATGTAAAGAGGTGCTCAAAGAAGAACCTGTTTATCTTAGCTTCCTATGGAAGTATTTTGTGGAACTACAATGTAATGTCTTGGCTTGGGTTCTATTGCAGGAGTGAAAGTAATAGCCATAAAGATGCTAATTTTTTGTTTCAAAGCTATTGTTAAAGACAACACTGGTTATATTATTCAATGCCTCACTATGTGAAAAAATTTACATTAATATCCAATGCCAGGAAAATATGTCTCTTTGGAAGAACTGACACGCTTCTTTTTTTTTTTTAATCAGACAAAGAAAACCATAAAACCCACGTTTCTTTTTTGATGCTGGTTAGAAGGAAGCTCAAAGCTAAACTGCTCAAATACAATTAACATTTTGCCTTGGGGTTCCAGGCACAATTCGTTCTGATCTTCCTCTAGGTTTCTTATTGCTCTAAATTTGTAAAAAATGATTTTGCTATATCCATGTTTTACTGTAGGCCATCTCAAATCCTTTTTGGAAATAATAACAACATTAGAAGTAAATGAATTATAAAGTATCAAAGGAAATGAAAATCAAATCAAATGTCTGCCTGCCTGCTGCCCAAACACCTCCTCCTGTCCACAGTGAAAAGCAAAGTAAATGGTAACGGTACCTGCAGGCCACTGGGTTTGATCCAAACAGTCACATTCTGGGCATAACTGCGTTTGTTTTTGGGCTGCAGGGGGAATGGGCTCTTATTGTCATCCTCACCATACGGGTTTTCTTTAGCATCTTAAAGAAAAAGACATTCTTGAAATGACATCTGGCAAAACACAATCAATTACATTTCCAATTAGGCTAGCAGCTCTTTGAATAGCTCAATCTGCTATATCCTATTACGTCCATTAACTTCAGTCAGGATGGAGAACCTGTTCTTAGAAGGAAGCCACTGATGTAGGAGACCAAACAACCAATGGAGGCCTATGAAAGTGAAAAACAAGCTTAAAGTCTTTAAAAAAACATGTTTATCTGCTTCATAAATTAAGGCGGCCTGTGTATACACATTACAGCGCTCTACATTCTAGCCCAGCACTCTCCTGTGATATTGGAAAGGAACTGTGCCTGTGCCGTCTAAAATTGTAGCCACTAGCTACTGAGCATTCTATAACATATGGAACTGAATTTTATTCTTTTTTTGTTTTTTTTTCATAGTACTTGGGTTGAACCCAAGGGCATTCTACTATTGAGCTACATCCCCAGCGCCACCGCCCCCCCCTTTTTTTTTTATCTTGAGACAGGGTCTTGCTAAATTACCCAGGCTAGTCTCAAACTTATGATCTTCCTGCCTCAGCCTCCCAAGTAGCTGGGATTACAGGCATGCGCCAAAGTGCCTGGTTAAAGCTTATTTAATTTTAATTAAATTTAAAGAGCCTCATGTGGCTAGTTGCTACTGGATTAGACAGTCTAGGTCTACGCATCAAAAATAATTAAAAAGGGAAATTATACACAGACAAATTAAGGAAAACAAGGGAAGAAACACTTTTACTAGTGAAGAGCACTCAAAGATTTAAAGCCATGGTGGTTTGACAGCTATGCAGATAAGCAGAGTTTCTGTCTTTTGCACCTGCTTCTCAATTCAAGGACATTCTATCACAAATCTGCAAAGTACACTTAAACTTAACTGTTCCTTATTATTACTACAGTCTGGGACAGAGTAGGAATCATTCTTTGCAATTCAGGAGCTTAAGTCCTTTGCCCAAATATTCATTTTGAAAACAGGAATAAGATCCATTTCTCTGAGCCAGATAGTCTCTAACCCTGATTTGGTCACTAATCAAAACACCTTAATACTGGCCTCAAATTGCTTGTTTACCCTTCCTACTTCTCCAAAAAATATTGTCCAAACACTCCAACGTATTTCCATTAATACTTATCAATATATAAACCATTTTTGGTCAAGCTGAGATCCTACGGGTACTGTCCTATAAGGCATATTTATCTCCAATTTCCCTGCCATTATTTCTGTTATTCCTCTTGTCCGGAATATGCTCCCATTCACATTCATTCATTTATTCACTCATTCATTCATTATCTATAGTAAGATCCCAGTATACAGCAAACAGTGTTCTAGGAATTGTACCTAGAGAATATAGTTTTCTGGTGCAAGGAACATACAGAATAAAGAATCTTTATTAAATTCCAGCCATATACCAGATATTTTACATATACAGCTTATATTCATGCAGCAGTCCTAGAAGGTAGACATTATTAGTTCCTTTAAAGATGAGGAAAGTAAGCTTCAGAGAGGCTGAACTAACACAGGTTTGATAGTGACTCAGCGGCCTTGGTTCCAAGGTTGACACTTTTCCCACACTCAACACTGCTATTCCTTACTTGTCCACTTACCTATCTATATTCCAGGTCCAGATCTTAGCCTACTCCCTCCATGAAGCTGTCCCAGGTTTTTCTGGCAGAAAGTGTTTTTTTAAGATCCTATTATTCTATAGCATTCAGTAATTAGTATCAAATATCTCAGGATCTAGTCGTAACCTATCCTGAATTTTGTTTGGAGCCTATATATGGTAACTGCATTAGCAGACAGGAAATACTACATTTGTGAAAAATGAATAAGAGACTCTTAGAAATAAGATAGAAATAAAAAAACAAAGGCATGGTGAAGATGAAGATACCTCATAGAAGGCAGAGAAAAATGGGTAGGAAAAGACAGAAAATTATACACCCCCACCCCCACCACAAATAATATGCTCTTGAACGAGAGAACAGGGAATATAAAGATAGGAAAATCAAATAGATAATTTGTGTGCTCTTTACTGAAGAACATGAAGTGCCAGACATAAAAGGTTCATTGTGCTCACACAGCAAAATGAATGCAGATACCAACAACTATGAAAATCATTCTAAAAATTCAAAATATCAGAGATACAAAGATCTTCAAGGAGTACAGACAAGATACAGCCCAAGGTCAAAGGCCTGGGAGTCAGCATGGTACTAGCCTCTTAGTAACACTGGAAGCTAGAAAAGGCAACAGAGTGATGCTTCACAACAGAGAGAAAACATTTTCCATCTTAAAACTCATTCAACCAATCAATGAAGTGTAAAGGATGGAATAAAGGAGTCATTTCCAAAATAGAAGATCTCAAAAAACATTTATTTCCCATGCACCCCTTTCTCAGTAGGAGTCATGCAAGGAGATTCATGGAGAGATGTGAAGGGAAGGCTCAGGACGACATATAGGCAACAAGTATTAAAAAAGCCAAAAATAACATCTAAAATATATATAAAAGATCAAGAACTAGCTATATACTTACATTATTTAGTAGTGTAAATAAACATCAAGAGAGAGCCAGATATGGTGGCGAATGCCTGCAATCTCAGCAGCTCAGGAGGCTGAGACAGGAGGATCGCAAGTTCAAAGCCAGCCTCAGCAACTTAGTGAGGCTCTAAGCAACTTTGTGAGACCCTGTCTCAAAATAAAAAATTAAAAAGGCTGAGATGTAGCTCAGTGGTTGAGGACTTCTAGGTTTAATCCCTGGTATCAAAAAATGTTTGAATTTTACTATAGGAACAGAATTAGGAGTAGGAGGGACTATTAGTACTGTTTTGCATGTTCTGCTTTGAAAAACACAAAAACAGTAGTATCCACCATTATGAGTCTATTGTATATGTATTTTATATATAGTCCCTTGATAAATGCTCTCAACAGCCCTCTAAGGTAGATCTTATTCATTATTATTTGTTATCATAATGTCACTCCCAACTTCTTAAGACTGTAGTGAAAATTAAGTGAGTGTCTAGCACAGTGCATGGCATGAAGTTCAATAAAATGTTAGTTATTATTACTATTTTAAATATTTATTTTTTTTTAGTTGTAGTTGGACACCATAGCTTTGTTTTATTTATTTATTTTTATGTGGTGCTGTGGATTGAACCCAGGGCCTTGCATGTGTTAGGCAAGCGCTCTACTGCTGAGCCACAATCCCAGCCCAAAATATTAATTATTATTATCCCCACTGAAAAGAAAAAAAGACCCAAAGAAGGAAAAAACAACAACAACATGAATATAGGACAGTTCAATGTGAATGAAGAATAAATATAAGGAGTGTTGCTAGATCAGAAAGGAGTCTGAAAGCTATTATCTTAAATTATGGATAAACATCATTGGTGGAAACTATCACAATAGTCTAGGTCAGGGGTTTGTTAATATTTTCTGTAAAAGAACAGACAACAAATATTTCAGACTTTTTAAGTCATGTGGCTTCTGACATACTCAACTCTGCCACTGTAGCAGGAAGGCAACCATAGAAAATATGTTAATGAATGTGACCGTTTCAGTAAAACTTTATTTAAAAAAATAGACAATGGCCAATTTGGTCGGTAGGCTACAGATAATTAACTTTTAATTTTAAATGAAAGGTAAAGCCAAAAGAAGCCAAGAACAATAATGAAAGACAGAATGAACGTAGGAATGCTACAGAGTCAAGATGAAGGACATAAGAAACTCCTGTCTACAGACACTCATGCACATACACACACACAAACAACTTCCTCTACCATGTATTCTGTGTTCTCCAATTATGGGCCTATTTCCTACTTATTTTGAGCCAGCAATGTCCTCTTTGTTCCTCTGTGTTTCTATTCCTCTTAAAACTTTACTTATTTATTATTATTTTTACTTTTTTGTGGTGCTGAGGATTGACCTTGTACATGTGAGACAAGCACTCTACCACAAAGCTACATCCCCAGACTCTCCAGCTTTAAAAACTCCAGTCTTGGATCCCAAATCAAGGATTGAATTGTTGCCTGTCTTTTGAGTTAAGCATGGTTTTTAGCTGGGTGTGGTAGCACACCCTGTAATCCCTGTAACTCATGAGGCTGAGTCAAGAGGATCACAAGTTCAAGGCCAGCCTCATCAACTTTGTGACACCTCAGCAACTTATCTCAAAATAAAAAATGAAAAGAACTGGGGGTGTAACTCAGTGGTAGAGTCCCTGGGTTCAATCCCCAATACCAAAAGAAGAATGGTTTTTAGTTGGGCATTGTGGTGCAAATCTTTAGTCCCAGCAACTTGGGAGGTTGAGACAGAACTTCTGGAGTCCAGGAGTTTGAGACTTGCCTGGGCAATATAGTGAGACTCAGTCTAAATGACATATATAGAGTATATTATCCATCAACGAGAGAATATACTTTCTTCTCAACAGTACATGGATCCTTCTCTAAAATAGACCATATATTATGCCACAAAGCAAATCTTAGTAAATACAAAAAAGTAGAGATACTACTCTGCATTCTATCAGACCACAATGCAATGAAATTAGAAATCAATGATAAAATAAAAAATAAGATACCCCAACACCTGAATGAACAATGGGTTGCAAAAGATATCAAGGAGGAGATTAAAAAATTCTCAGAGGTAAATGAGAACACCGATACAATATATGCAAATCTCTGGGACACTATGAAGGCAGTTCCAAGAGGAAAGTTCATTGCATGGAGTTCATTCCTTCAAAGAAGAAAAAATCAACAAATAAATGACCTAATATTACATTGTGACTCAAAGCCCTAGAAAAAGAACAACAAATCAACCCCAAAAGCAGTAGAAGACAGGAAATAATTAAAATCAGAGCTGAAATCTATCAAATTGAGATAAAAGAAAAAAACCTAAAAAATTGACAAAACAAAAAGTTGGTTCTTTGGAAAAAAAAAATTGATAAACCATTAGCCATGATAATGAAGAGAAGAAGAGAGAAAACTCAAATTATTAACATCCGTGATGAAAAAGGAAATATTACAATTCACAATAGCTAATCTGTGGAGCCAACCTAGATGTCCTTCAGTGGATGAATGGATAAAAAAGATGTGGCATTTATACACAATGGAATATTACTCAGCATTAAAAAAGAACAAAATCATGGTATTTGCAGGTAAAAGATGGCCTTGGAGAAGATAATGCTAAGTGAAGTCAGCCAATCCCAAAAAAACAAATGCTGAATGTTTTCTCTGATATAAGGGGGGTGACTCACAGTAGGGTAGGGCGAGCATGGGAAGATTAGATTAATTCTAAATAGGGAAGAGGGGTGGGAGGGAAAGGGAAGGGGAAGGGGATTAGCAAGGATGGTAAAATGTGATGGTCATCATTATACAAAGAACATGTATGAAGACTTGAACTGGGTGTCAACATACCTTATATACAGAGATATGAAAAACTGTGGTATATATGTGTACTAAGAATTGTAATGCAAAAAAAAAGGACACGTATAATGGCATAAATTAACGTGAACATACTTTACATACAGAGATACGAAAAACTGTGCTCTATATGTGTAATAAGGATTGTAATGCATTCCCCTGTTGTCGTGTATTTTAAAAAGATAAGAAAATCAATTGAAAAAAAGAAAAAGGAAATATTACGACGGATACCACAGAAATACAAAGATAATTAGAAATTATTTTGAAAATTCATACTCCAATAAAATAGAAAAATATCAAAGGCACTGACAAATTTCTAGAGGCATATGATATGCCCAAACGAAATCAGGATGATATACACAATTTAAACAGATCAATTTCAAGCAAGGAAATAGAGGATGTCATCAGAAACCTACCAACCAAGAAAAATCTAGGACTGGATGAATACACAGCTGAGTTCTACAAGACCTTTAAAGAAGTACTAACAATACTTCTCAAACTATTTCATGATATAGAAAAAGAGGGAATACTTCCAAACACATTCTATGAGACCAATATCACTCTGATTCCAAAACCAGACAAAGACACATCAAAGGAAGAAAACTTAAGACCAACATCTCTAATGAATATAGATGCAAACATTCTCAATAAAATTCTGGCAGACTGAATACAAAAACATATCAAAAAGGTTATCAGTGCACTATGATCAAGCAGGGTTCATCCCAGGGATGCAAGGTTGGTTCAACATACAGAAATCAATAAATGTAATTCATCACATTAATAGGCTCAAAGATAAAATCATATGATCATCTCAATAGATGCAGAGAAAGCAATTGATAAAATATAGCATCCCTTCATGTTCAAAACGCTAGAAAAACTAGGGATATCAGGAATATACCTCAACATTGTAAAGGCTATCTATGCTAGCCCCAGGCCAACATCATTCTAAATGGAGAAAAAATGAAAGCATTCCCTCTAAAAACTGGAACAAGACAGGGATGCCCTCTTTCACCACTTCTATTTAACATAGTTCTTGAAACTCTAGCCAGAGCAATCAGACAGACAAAATAAATTATACGGATAGGAAAAGAACTCAAATTATCACTATTTGCAGATGATATGATTGTATACCTAGAAGACTCAAAACATTCCACCAGAAATCTCCTAGAACTAATAAATGAATTCAGCAAAGTAGAAGATAGAAAATCAACACCCATAAATCAAAGGCATTCCTGTATATCAGTGACAAATACGCTGAAAGGGAAATGAGGAAAACTATGCTATTTACAATAGCCTCAAAAAAAAAAAGAAAAGAAAAACTTGAGAATCAACTTGGTGAAAGATCTATACAATGAAAACTACAGAACCCAAAAGAAAGAAATCAAAGAAGACCTTAGAAGATGGGAAGATCTACCTTGCTCTTAGATAGGCAGAATTAATATTATCAAAATGACCATACTACCAAAAGCACTCTACAGATTTAATGCAATTCCAATCAAAATCCCAATGGCATTCCTCATAGAAATAGAAAAAGCAGTCATGAAATTCATCTGGAAAAACTAGAGACCCAGAATAGCTAAAGCAATCCTTAGCAGGAAGAGTGAAGCAGGTGGTATCACTATACCAAACCTTAAACTATAATACAGAGCAATAATAACAAAAACAGCATGGTACTGGCACCGAAACAGACTGGTAGACCAATGGTACAGAATGGAGGACACAGAGACTAATTCACAAAATTACAATTATCTTGTATAAGACAAAGGTGCCAAAAACATATATTGGAAAAAAGATAGCCTCTTCAACAAATTGTGCTGGGAAAACTAGAAATCCATATGCAACAAAATGAAATAAAACCTCTATCTCTCATCATGCACAAAATTCAACTCAAAGTAGATCAAGGACCCAGGAATAAAACCAGAGATCCTTCATCTAATAGAAGAAAAAGTAGATCCTAATCTCCATCATGTCAGATTAGGCCCCAGTTTCCTTAATAAGACTCCTATAGTGCAAGAATTAAAATCAAGAATCAATAAATGGGGGCTGGGATTGTGGCTCAGCGGTAGAGCACTCGTCTAGCACAGGCGGGACTCGGGTTCGATCCTCAGCACTACATAAAAATAAAGGCATTGTGTTGTGTCCATCTACACCTAAAAAAATAAATATTAAAAAAAAAAAAGAATCAATAAATGGGATGGACTCAAACTAAAAAGTTTCTTCTCAGCAAAAGAAACAATCGGTGAGGTGAATAGAGAGCCTACATCTGGGGAGCAAATTTTCACTCCTCACACATCAGATAGAGCACTAATTTCTAGGGTATACAAAGAATTCAAAAAGCTAAGCATCCAAAAAACAAATAACCCAATCAATAAATGGGCAAAGGAACTGAACAGACTGTATCCTTTTCTCAGAAAAGGATATACAATCAATCAATAAACATATGAAAAAAATGTTCATCATCTCTAGCAATTAGAGAAATGCAAATCAAAACTACTCTAAGAGTTCATTTCGTCCCAGTCAGAATGGCAGCTATTATGAATACAAACAATAATAAGTGTTGACGAGAATGTGGGGAAAAAGGCACACTCATACATTACTGGCAGGACTGCAAATTGGTGCATCCAATATGGAAAGCAGTATGGAGATTCCTTGGAAAACTGGGAATGGAACCACCATTTGACCCACCTATCCCATTCCTTGGTTTATACCCAAAGGACTTAAAAACAGCATACTACAGGGACACAGCCATATCAATGTTTATAGCAGCAGCACAATTCACAATAGTTGAATTGTGGAACCAACTTAGAAGCCCTTCAGTAGATGAATGGATAGGGAAACTTTGCTATATATACACAATGGAACATTACTCAGCATTAAAAGAGAATAAAACCATGGTATTTGCAGGTAAATGGATGGAGTTGGGAGAATATAATGCTACTTGAAGTAAGCCAATCCCAAAAAACCAAAGGCCAAATGTTTTCTTTGATATGAGGATGCTGACTCTTAATGGTAAAGGGGGTGGCATGGGAGAAATGGAGGAACTTTAGATAGGGCAAAGGGGAGAGAGGGGAAGAGAGGGGGCAGGGGGTAGGAATGATGGTGAAATGAGTTAGACAACATTACCCTAAGCAGTATGGAGATTCCT
Source organism: Marmota marmota marmota (assembly GCF_001458135.2). Classification (NCBI taxonomy): domain Eukaryota; kingdom Metazoa; phylum Chordata; class Mammalia; order Rodentia; family Sciuridae; genus Marmota; species Marmota marmota. The sequence goes on along the minus strand of NW_026000229.1, from coordinate 15,867,016 downwards.
TGGAAAACTGGAAATGGAACCACCATTTGTGTATGAAGACACAAATGGTGTGAAAGTACTTTATGTACAATCAGTAACTTGAAAAATTGTGCTGTATATGTGTAATATGAAATGTATTGCATTCTGCCGTTGTGTATAACAAATTGAATATATAATTTAATTAAAAAAAAGAAAAAAGAAAAGAGATAGTTTTGTATTTAAATGGCTGAAGAATAATGTTTCATGACATCTATTAAGTCAAATTCAGATTTCAGAGTCCAATAAATAGTTTTATTGGAACACAGTCACTCCCATTCATTTGCATATGGACTATTGGTACTTCTGTGCTATACTGGCAGAGCTAAATGGCTGAGGCAGAGACACATGGCCCAAAGTTGAAAACATTTACTATTCCTTTACTGAAAGTTTGCAGGTTCTTAGTTTAGCTTCTTGGCCCTATTTCAGTTAACATCTTCTCTGAGTCTCAAGGGCAAAGGGCTTTCTTTCCTTCTTTTTTTGTGGTGCTGGGTAGTGAACCCAGGGTAGGCTTTACCCATGCAGCTAGGTAAGTGCTCAACAACTGAGTTACACCCCCAACTAAGGGCTTTCTTCAGACCTTAGCTGGCATCTGGTGTGTGTGAGACTTTCTAGGACACTACCAGGAGCTGCTTTCTTTTCTTGTCTTCTGTGACATCACTCTTCTATTTTCCCTCTTTTATTTGCTTATTCTTTCTCATACCCTTTCCACTGACCTTAGTAGTTGATGCTTTCCAGGAATTTGGCTCTTGCTCTCTTTTCCCCTTAAACTATATATATTTCCTGCGACCAGTGCTTCTTAAAGCATTGATGGTCAAGGACCACCTGGATTCAATCATTTGTGTAATATTAATATTTACTAACCATTCTGCAATTTTCTGGGCCTGAATCCAGACCAACCTGCTGAATCAGAATCTCATGTGGGTGGACCCAGGAAGTGGAATTTCTGAACAGTGTTTATTTTTGTACACAAAATATCAAATTTGTGAACCACTGTAACATCAATGATATGCTTATAACTAAAAATTCAATTTCCAACTCTGCCTCCTGTCTTGAACTCCAGATTCCTCAGGAATTGTCTCTAAGCACCTCTATTTATATCTCAAAGGCACAGACTCAAAATGCAAATAATATGTTCTCAAATCTACTCTTTCTCCCTATTCTCTATTTCAGTTAATAGACTACCTTCCACCCTGGAACCCAAAGCTGGAAACCTGGGATCATTCTCATATGCAAACACTATTGATGCTACCTCCTAGTTATCTTTTACTCCTAGCCACTGCCCTGTTCTGGCTTTCATCTTCCCATTTCCAGGACTACTATAGTGACTTCTAACTGCAGGGTGCCCCTGCCTTTTAATTGGGGGACAGGGATTGAACTTAGGGCCTTGCATATGCTAGACAAGTGCTTTACCATAAAGCTACATCCCAAGTCCTTTTACACAATTTTATTTTGAGTCAGGGTCTCAGTAGGTTGTGCAGGCTGGCCTCAAACCTTCAATCGTCCTACCTTGGCCTTCTGAGTCATTGAGATTATAGGTCTATGTATCATAGCTGTTCTAAATGCAAATTTCTTATCTCTCACTTGGATTATGGCTATTTTGCACAACTCCAGGGGCACCAGCACCTGAATATGAAGTCTCCTAACCAGTATCCTCACTGTTTTCACTATAGCTAGAAGAATCTGAACACATTACTCCTCTTTGGTTGCTTCCCAGTATCTATAAAATAAAATCTTGGTATTTCACATTTTGATGAGGCCTGCTGTGCTGTAGCTCCTGCCAGCCTCTGATCTATCATCTGCCTCAACTCCCAATCTGTACTCCAGTTCCTTTCCTTCCCATAGGTGCTCTAGTTTCCCTAGAGGCCCTTTCCTCCTTCTTCAGCTCTACAAATTTCTCCTTTTCTTCAAAACTCAGCTAGGATGTCTCTCCCCTGTGAAGATTTTCTGGAATCCTCTATGAAGAGCAGATTTGATCATCATCTCCTTTAGACTAATACTTATCTTGTGTAGACTGTTTATCAGTCCACTTCCCACTAGACTTTAAGCAACTCTGGCTAATTATTTCATCCAGAATAGATGGGAGGTGTCCCTGAAACTGAAATGGGCCCAAATGAGTGAAGGATAACTCTCTAGTTGGAACCTCAGGATCTAACAGCACAAAGGCTTCATCAAAAGGAGTAGCAAAATCAAAAGAAGGGACAATTTAAGGAGAAGGGGTAAATAATGATTTCTTTAAAAAGAAAAAAAAAAAAAAAAAAGCTGAACTTGAGACTAAGGCAGATACCCAGGTGGAAAGGTTCAACTAAGAATTGTAAAGAAAAAAAATTCAAATTTCAGGGAGAGATAAGGAGGGACTAGATTTACAGATTTAGGGAGGATGAAACTAATATCACTGAAGAAATACTCAAGAGAGATTAAGAACCCAAGAGAAGAAGACAAAGAACAACATCTCGGAAACTGCAAGGCAGAGGAGGAAAAGACAAGATGACAAGAAAAAGAATGACTGGAGATTACTTGGGCCAAAAATTGTACACTAAGAAAAAAACAGGGAGTGACTTTTAACTCAAAGCAGTTAGAATTTTTATTTACTTAAATCACCTTAAATTTGGTTTCCTCTAAGCTTGTGAAAGTTGAATTCAAACATCAAACTCTCCTGGGGTTCTCCATGTACACATCCAGCCTCAGAGACCACAGCACACCAATGAGGGAGCTTAGGCAGCTCCCTGACTACAGTCGGAGACACTCAGAATGGTAGAGAAGAAACAGTAAGGTAAAATCTGATCTGGGTTATACCTGAAATAGGACCCAGTTGTGCCATTTTCCCTAGCCATGGGAGAGGTTCTGGACCAGGCTCAAAGAGAGACATCATGAGGTTTGATTTCTTCTTGCTGTCAGCTTGGGAGTAGAGCATTCCATGCCATTCAGGACTAGATGGAGAGAAGACCAAAGATCAGAAGAACATAAAGCCTGGGACTGTCAAGTTAAATAAATCTAGCTTATGTTTTTCTCTTGAGAGAAACAGGCTTTGGCTGTGAAATCAGGCATGTTATTTTTACCAAAGCCAAATCTGAAACCTGAAAATGATTACTGCTGTTATGATATTTACATTTCTCTAAGACATTTATTATTATTAAGGAAAACTTTATATATATATATATGGAAATCAAAAGCAGTTTAAAAGATTAAAAAAAAAAACCCCATATACAAAGGGTAGAAAGTAAGCTATAGGGGGATAAGGAGGTATAATAGCTGCAGCCTACAGGTCCTTTCAGCTGCCTCTCAGAGTTACAGCAGAACCAATACAGGGAAGCCCTTGTAACACAGGGCATGAGGTCTTTGTTCTGTTACATAAACACTGTCCCCAGCTTTTCAAAGCAACCTAGGCGATTCTCACATTCAGAGCCAATATCACTAGTCTGAATGCCAAGAAACACAGCAGATTAACAACTATTAAGAAGAATCCCATTCTTCTTTTCTGACATAAAGAGAAATGAAGACATGCTTCCTATGATTAATATTAACCTCTGGAATATATATCAGTCATCATTCCAAATGATGGTCAGAAGGTGATTAGCTACCTCCTCTTTTCTAAGATAGATATTAGAGAAAGGGAGGCAGACAGCTTTGCAAATTCCAAGATTGCAGAGAAGGTAAAAACTAGAAACACTTTCCTCACAGGAAAGGAATACAGCATAGTTGTTGTGAGCATAGGTTCTGAAGTAAGAATGCATAGGTAAGAATCCTGGCTCTTTTATTTATTAGCTGGGGCAAGTTCCTTGACCTCTTGAGTCTGAAAGGCTGACCTCTCTGACTCTTCATCTATAAAATGGGATTAGTGTTGATATTACTTACACAATCTGTTGTGAGGAATTAAATGAGTTAACATATGTAAATGCCTAGAGGAATGTCTGACACATGGCAAAATGTTCAATGTCATCAGCATCTTTTTTCATTTACTTTTATCCCTTTAATTTATAGATGTAGAGACCATGAATCCTACTAAGATATTATAATAAATTAGTAGCATTACTATAACCAGAACCTAGGTATCCTAGATAGGATTTAAAAAGAAGAAAACTGAGCTAGGATATAGCTCAGTGGTTGAGTGTTTGCCTAGTATGTGCAAGGACATGTGTTCAAACACTAGTACTGCACCCCCCTACCAATTAAGTAAATAAAAATAGAAAAACTGAGAAAGAATATAATATATATATGCAACATACCAAAAAGGATCATTCCACACTTATTCTCTTCCTACCAGGTCCCCTACCCCCACTCCCCATTTTTTACCATTGAGACACATGCCCCACCCTTTTTTATTTTGAGACAGAGTTTTGCTAAGTTGCTGAGACTGGCCTTAAACTTGTGATCCTCCTGTCTTAGTCTCCCGAGTTCGTGGGATCAAAGGCATGGACCACCAAAACCAGCTCCACACTTACTCTAGGGGAAATTTTAAAAGAGTAGTTTAAAAAGGAATTGACAGGTGAGAAGGGAGAGGAAAAAGGTGACCAGGACCTTTCTACTTCTTTCAGAAAAGTCTGCAAAACACTTCACCTAATGAACTGATTGCTCCTCTCATTCAACTAAATGTAAACAAAGTCTCCTACCCTAATTGAACAATCGCCACCATTCCTTCCACTTTTAGGCTGCCATGGAGCAGGACACAGAAGTTGGGTATTTTGCCTGCAATCTGATTGGCTGAATTTTCATCTTCATTGTCATCAGTGATGCCAGTACCCACCTCATCGCCTTCTGCAAAAAGCAAACAGGTTAGATTGAAATCAGCTACAAAAACTCCAAACCCCGATCATACTCTTGGCAACTTCCAGACTCAAAGGAGTTGTAAAGGAATATTATACAAAGCTGAAAAAACTCATCCCAGTTTCCCAATGTCTATATAAAAATTACTTTTTAAGGGCTGAGGTTGTGACTCAGTGGTAGAGGCACTGGGTTTGATCCTCAGCACCACAAAAAAAAATAAAATAAATAAAGAAAATACTGTGCATTGTGTCCCCCCCAAATTACTTTTCTAATATTATATTAATTCCATTTATATGAAAAATCCAGAAGAGCACGTCTATAGGAGTAGAAAGGATATTAGTGATTATCTAGAGCCAGGGGACTAAGAGTTGGTAGTTTGGTTTCTACCAACTAAGAATTGGTAGAAATAGGGTTTCTTTTCAGGGGTGATGAAAAGGTTCTAAAATTGATTATGATAATGGCTGTACAAGTCTATAAATAAAACTAAAATCACTTAGTTATACACTTTAAGTGAGGGAAGTATATAATATTGATTTTATCTCCATAAATATGTTACACAAAAAAATGTGTTTTCCAGAGTTCCAGTAGAAACTGGAAGTTTCAGGCATCTGTCTAAACAGAATCTGATACAGAGATGTCAAGAGTGTTCTAAACTGACAGCATTCAAACAGTACAAGGATGCAAGTCTCCAAAGGTACACAAATGATTACTCTACAAGCATCCTAACTAGACTTCCCAACTCTAGGTTCTCTGTTGACAGATGAATCTTCTACAATTAATATCCTTCCAAGAAAACTTATCCATTCAGTCTTGTTCAAAGACTTTCTACTTCAACAGGAAGAATTTTCCAGTTTAGTTTGCTATTCAACAACCCTTACAATGGCTCTGTTCTGCCTTCCCATGTTTTCCCTTCCTACTGTTCCCTAAATACTTCATTTTGCTAATTTTCTTTCTTGGCAGAATTCTCCCAGGGCCTTAGAAATAAGGTAAATTTGGTTGTTCTCTGAAAACACAAGGTAAATTATAAATACATTGCCCACAATGAGTCATCTGTCTATAAATATGTGATTCTGTCTATAAATATGTGTTGAGTGGTTATGGAATATCCAACCTCCAACTGAGATAATCCAGGCATTAATAGAACATGATCATAACCCAGTAGGTAGAAAGCTGATTGACTCTATATTTCCTGGAAAGAGCTGATAAATATAAGCTAGATAGTTAGCTTAGAACAGAGAAAAAGGATTTTAAGGAGCTAAAGGCTAGCATACTGCAGAGATGCTGAATTTGGGGACATGACTTCTCAGTTTCTAAAGGGGTATTTTCTGCAATAATGAGGTCTCACAAGAGGCTCATTCGTTCATTTAATAGTATTTGAGTATCTAGTATGTGCTTGGCATAAGTAAACAAAGAACAGATGTGTTCTTCCTCTTATTAAGCTGTATTTGACTTCCACATTTATCAAGCAACTTTCTGATAATGACTTGGCTTTCTTTGCCTATTAGGAAAGGCAAAGCCCTGGGTGAGGAACTAAGTACTCCTTTTTTTTTGTACTGGGAATTGAACCTAGGGGTGCTTCACCACTAGGCTACATCCCCAGCTCCTTTTTATTTTTTATTTTGAGAGTGTTTCCCTAAGTTGCTTAGGTTCTCTCTAAGTTGCTGAGACAGGTCTCGAACTTGCATTCCTCCTGCCTCAGCCTCCCAAGTTGCTGGGATTACAGGCATGCACTGCTGCACCTGGCTAAGTATTCTTGTCTTTAAAAGAGGACTTCCACTATAAATTCACAAACCAACACACAGCAAGTATGTGTCAAAAGTGTTCCCATGGGGTGGAGTTATGGCTCAATGGTAGAGCATTCATCTAGCATGCATTAGGCACTGGGTTTGTTCCTCAGCACCACATAAAAATGAAATAAAGGTACTGTGTCCACAATTAAAAAAAAAAAAAAAAATATATATATATATATATATATATTTTAAAGTGTTCCCATAATGTAAGATAGCAGAATTTCTTTCCTGATATTTAATATTCTATTTTCTAAAATTCAATTTGGCAACTATACCTTTCCTTTAGCTTCTACAAAATGGGCTAATCTACTATTTAACATTAAAGAATAACTTTAGATATTATGATGCTTCTTATATATCAATGGTATAAAAAGAAAACTCACCTTTGTTAAGTGCTATAGGTAAGACCAGATGTCTGGAGAGAACTGGGGGACTTGAAATATCAGCTATATCAATAAATCCCACTATTTCCAAATCTGAAAGGAAAGAATCAACATAGTGCTAATTTATAATAGGGGAAAGTATATTATTTTCTATGTATTAGATTTTATAAACACAATGTTTAGGTGGAAATTTCAAATATGTTGACTGGGAACGTTATTGGACTTTTCTGTGGATGACTCTAACCATTTGCATTATAAGTAGCTCAGGAAATAATGATAATTATCTTTTATTTGATGAATTTAAGTTATATAACAAATTAGGTAAACTTTATTTTTATGAGGCTAGGTCCTCCCAGTCATGGCAAAAGCTTAAAAGTCAAATCCCTGTGTAGAATAAGGGGTATTAGGGTCATCAAGGGGCATTAAACTCAAACAATTCTCCAACAACTTCAACCTTTTTTGAAATTAAAGACATTCTATTAAAAACATTTCTCTGAGAAAGAAATACATTCTCAACAAAGCCAATATGACAATGATTTCTTTGCTCTACAGAGATTGTTTAATGACCAAAAGTTTTTGTGAAAACCTAAAATAAAAAAATAAAAGTTGTAGCCAAAATTTTTTTAAAGGGGCTGGGGTTGTGGCTCAGTGGTAGAACACTTGCCTAGTATGTGTGAGGCACTGGGTTCAATTCTCAGCACCGCATATAGACAAAGGTCCATTAATAACTAATAAAAATATTTTTAAAAATGTTTATTTACTTATTTATTTTTATGTAGATGGACACAACACAATGCCTTTATTTTTATGTGGTGCTGAGGATCGAACCTCCGTCCGCCTGTGCTAGCTAGCTAGGCTAGCGCTCTACCGCTGAGCCACAACCCCAGCCCCAATAAAAATATTTAAAAAAAATTTTTTTTTAAAGTTTCTTTTCTGATTATATAGATAATTAACACAAAAACTTGGAAAACACTAATAATTGTAAAAAATATAAAATCAGTCATTATTCATCATAAAAGGAAACCACTATCAATACTTTACTGAATTGCTTTTCAATTTTTCTTCTAAGCACAAACACACCAATATTCTCAAAACAATTAAAAAAAAAACACAGAATCGTAGTGAGTAAAATGCACTTCATATACAAGTAGGAAGTGTGCTTCTCTGGAGCTTTGCTGTCATTAACCCCCTTAATTGAGTAACAAATGAATCAGGACAAGCAGCTGGATACTTTTTAAGTAGAAAAAAGCCTACTATATTTTAAAGTGGTTTAAATATAAGCTATGGCAAATGTTAGGCTAAAAATTTATATTGGAAAGAAAAGGCCTATTCAAATGACTCATCAAAAAAGGGTGGATAGGAAGTGAAATTTAACTGGTTTGAGAGCCACAAAATAATTTGGTGCAGCTTAATATAGTAGAGCGTAGTCACAACAAAAAGAGATGGATACCTTGCTTCCAGATAGTCAAAAGTTAAAAGCACAAAAAGCAAAAAGAATGCTCTAGCCCTTCATTTATAATCTCTATGCGCCCCAAATGAACATTTATTGCACAATTAATTTTAATCATTTATTAAAACATCTAAGTGTCAATGTTACCCTAGTCACTAAGGCTGCAGCAGTGACTGAAAGTGACAGCATCTATCCCTAAGAGGTTAAACATGTATCCACCACTCAAGGAATCCACCCATCAATTGGAGATAACTCCAAGGTCTTCAAGTCACATCTAGAAGACAGCCCTTCATATATGACCGTAGTTATGATGCTAGTCAATCTCAGAATCTCTATTAAGAATCACTTCAAGGATTTCAATCCTAGTGAATCTGGGCATGATTTCTTTTTTTTTTTTTTTTTAAAGATAGAGGGAGAGAGGGAGGGAGAGAGAGAGAGAGAGAGAGAGAGAGAGAGAGAGAATTTTAATATTTATTTTTTAGTTTTCGGTGGACACAGCATCTTTGTATGTGGTGCTGAGGATCGAACCCGGGCCGCACGCATGCCAGGCCAGCACGCTACCGCTTGAGCCACATCCCCAGCCCTGGGCATGATTTCTAACTCTAGTAATTTGTGGTTATAATGATCTAGGATTGGAGATTAACTCATGACCTCACCATAAAAGACCAATAATCCACCAACCCTGAGGTAATTAATATATTCACTGATCCAAAAATGCTAATGACAATACCACCCTTGTTTCAAAATATATGATTCTTTTCAATCCTCCTACCTAGAGAACAAAGTAAAAAACCACAAGTCAGAAGTAGGGAAAACTTACCTGTGTTAATGACTTTGGGGATAGGATCAATTTCTTCATCTACAACAAAAGGTTCTGGCCTGGGGAAGACTTGTACATCAGCAGTTAGGTGGCCACACTTGAGAACAGCATGGAAAGGTGTATAAGCCAGATCTATCAGTTTTCTAGGATATGATGATTAATTGTTACAAGGAGAGTAATAAGATAGATAGAGCAGTAATGTTTCATGATGCAAAATTTATTTTACCTTTACATTAATTCCAAAACTAAATCTGACCATTTGTGGAAAAGATTACAATCTGATATTGCTGCTGAGGAAATTTCAATTCTGAAAAGCCCCAAAGCAAGTTAATCTTTGAAATTGCTGAATCATTGTAAAAAAGTCAATATCTATAAGCATTACAGATTTAGTCATGTTTTATTTAAAAGAGTGAGCTTTCAAAATACACTGCTACCAATCTTTTTATCTGAGAAATGGGCAACTTGGAGAAAACGCAATCACACAATTAGAGTAATGTATATATTCTTTCTTTTTTTTTTTTTTTTAATGTGTCTTTCAGCTCTAAGAGGGCATAATTCTTTTTATTAAATTTTAATTTGTCATATGACAACAGAATGCATTACAATTCATATTACACATATAGAGCACAATTTTTCATATCTCTTGTTGTACACAAAGTAGAGTCACATCCTTCGTGTCTTCGTACATGTACTTAGGGTAATGATGACCATCACATTCCACTCTCTTTCCTACCCCTATGCTCTCTCCCTCTCCCTCCCTCCCCTTTTCCCCTTTGACCTATCTAGAGATCATTTAATCTTTCCATCCCCTGCCACCACAGCATATTATGGATCAGCATCCTTAAATCAGAGAAATCATTTGGCATTTGGCTTTTGGGGATTGGCTAATTTCACTTAGCATTATATTCTCCAGCTCCATCCATTTACCTATAAATGGATTATTCTCTTTTAATGCTGAACATTCTTTCTGGATATCAAATTATAATACTGGATTACAAAGAAGGTAAAAGAGCTTTAAGCACATACTCACCCAAACATAGACTGTACATTTTTCAGGCACAGGGGGCCATCAATAGTAAATATTTGCCCTTCACCATTGTTTAAGTCTATGAGACGTTCAAGGCATTCCAAAGAATCGGTGCTCTGAAGCTACAAAGCAAAAGACATGACCCCTTTAAAATGGCACAAATTACCAGATTACTATTAGCACACCTAAGTTACAACCATCATAGTAACACAGGCAAAAAATAAATCATTTTCTTAACAGCCATATGAAAAGAAATAACCATAACAATTTGACTCAAGGTGACCAAAGAGGAATGTTACATACAAGGACACCAGGAGAGCTATTCCATTCAGAAGTAGTTTTGTGAAGGTTCTCAGAGGAGACCACAATTTGTATTTATATAGCATCTTTCCTTCAAAGTGTTTTAAACATTTTTTGGCAAGAACCATCATTATCTACATTATACAGGGAGAAAAAATAAGGTAAAAAAAGATCAAATATCTCCCAAATAAATAGGAAAACAGGAAGCAAAGTATTTACATACATAAAATATACCAAAATGGCATGTTATTCTACAAAAAAAAAAAGCAAAGTACATCTCTGTCAACATTTCTGGAATGGATAAAATAATTCCTGGGTAAGAGAAATAACTAATACCAAAGAGAACTTGACCTTTCATGACTCATCAGTAGGATGGATAACAACTTGAAGTATGTTCCCAAGATGGGGAAACACTGAAATTTCAGAGCATTTAAGAGCTAGAGTATAGTCTTATTTTGTCTTTTTCTTTTCTCTCTCCCTTTCCTTCCTTCATTTTTTCTTGTCCTCCTCCCTTCCCTTTCTTCTTTTTTCTTTTTTTTGTGGTGCTAGATATAGAGCCAGGGCATCAGGCATACTAGGTAAATGTTCCACCCCTGAGCTACAGGCCCAGACTGAGTCTTTTCAAATACATATTGTGCCAGTCTCATGAAACCAACAGAGCACAATGTTACAGTATATGCAATAAAGCACTAATCAAATACATGAAAAAAATAAAATGAGCCCTAAAATTTACCCAATCAAACTAAAAAGAACTTAGCAAAATGTATTACCTCTTCCAAATTTGCCATGCACATGATATATAACTTAGACGGGAAAGGAAAAGGTAGTGGAAACCTGTTGCTCTCACTTCTTTGATTGTGAGTAGCTAAGGAATGTCGCAGTGACCCTCTACCAATGCCAAGACAGCCATCAGTTACTAGAACAACCTGTTTGCAAAAAGAGACAGGAAATTTGCACATTAAATTACATGATTAAATTAGTTTCATTTAACATTTTCATTTCTGGAAAGGGACATGAAGAAACTAAGGAATGATAAGAATGTTTTATATCTTAATGATAGTAGTGGTTACACAGGTATATGCATTTGTTAATACTCAGGGAACTGTGTATTTAAAAGCTATACATTTTACTTTCCCATTTAATTAAATTTTTAAAATGCTTGCCTCTGAACAATTAAAAAAAGGACAAACATGCATACCAAATTTTACTTAATTGTATTACAACTGGAACCCCATCTATTAGATAAGGAATTGGTACTTAAAATATCAAAGTAAAAAAAAAGAAATGGCATGACCTATTTCATATGTGTCCCTAGGAAATACCAGCCCAAAAGTCTGAACTTTGCCTTTTTAAAAATGTATTGATTGATTGATTGATTGCTGTACTAGGGATTGAACTTAGGACCTTGTACATGCTAAGTAAGTGCTATGAACACTAAGCTACTCCCCCTAGCCCACTTTATTTTTAAAAGATGATAAATTCTATCCCCAGGCAACTAAAATGACAACTGCTTCAAAATTGTATTTATACAGGCCACTTGGCCAGAAATGTATAAGACCTTTAAAAAACGCACATTTAACTTGTAATATGATAAAGCCAATAAAATATATGAACAACAGATAGTAAATGCAAAATCTTCTTCCTTTACCTCATTGCTTATGGGCAATCCTGTGTAAAGTGGGCTTCCCAGGCATCCCAGGGAAGGATTATTTTTGTTCTCCTTAGTCTAATCCAGTAACTTGACAACAGGCCATTGAGACAGTATTAGGTGGTTACATCATGTGAAATACAAAGATTTAGTACTTACTTCTAAAGTCTAAGGATATTTAATGGAGGTTCCCTGGAGAGATTTTTATCTTTTGGGAAGTCTGTCAACTGACTACAGATAATTTCCTTTTCTAGGTACCAACAACTGGTACACAATGATTTAGTTTTGACATTAGCTTTTTCAGATGCTGTGTGATAATGAAATATTTCATGTAATGTCAAAATCACTCAGGTAATGAGGATACAGACCAGATGTCTGAAATCTTGGTTGTGAAAAGTTCCACATTTAAACAAATTTGGTGGTAAATGATTATAAAAATAATCACGAGGGGCTGGGGCTATAGCTCAGCAGCAGAGTGCTCGCCTATATGTGAGGCACTGGGTTCAATCCTTAGCACCACATAAAATAAACAAATACAATAAAGGCATGCTGTGCATCTACAACTACAAAACAACAACAACAACAAAAATCACTAATAACTACCACCTCTATTACTGTGTTTGGATCTCATTCTAACAAATCTAAGTGGATTTAGGTCAGTCCCTCACCTTCAGGGTACAGTAAATCTCAAAATTAGATTCTTCTTTTTTTCAAAGAAAGAAAAATATTAAAAGGCAGAAGTCTACATGGTACGCAAGGTCTAGCTATTAAAAAAATTTTTTTTCAGTTGTAGATAGACACGATCTTTATTTATTTATTTATTTATTTATTTTTATGTGGTGCTGAGGATGGAACCCAGTGCTTCACACATACTAGGTAAGTGCTCTACCACTAAGCCACAACCCCAGCCCCCACCACTTTTTTAACTTATCAAAGGAATTGATCAAAAGGTATTAACAGGCTTCTTTAACAAAAGTGATTTGATTTAACCTTTTAATTGTAGTTCAGGGTCTTCATGAACCAAAGAGTTTATATTCTATCAAATAGACTGGCTTTCAGAGTAAGAAAAAAAGCTTTTGAAAAGAGTTGGGATTTACTGAGAGATAATTTACATGTAGTAAATCTTTACTACACAGTTCTTAGTGTTGACAACTGCATTCAGATATGTCACCATCTTTACTATTTAGATAAAGAATAGTGCTATTACTTCCTATATTCCCTCCTATTTCTTTGGGATTAATCCTTACTCTTCTCTCACTCCCAGACAACTACAATCTTACTTTTAATTAAAAAAAAAAAAAAAATACTTGGCTGGGGCTGTAGCTCAGTGGCAGAGTGCTTGCCTAGCATGTGTGAGGCACTGGGTTGGATCCTTACCACCACATAAAAATAAACAAATAAAATAAAGGCATTCTGTCCATTTACGACTATATATATATTTTAAATACCAGTAATGCCACTTACACTACTCAGGAATCGTGTGTTTGACACTATAATAAAAAGCCATACGCCAGGGGCCAGCAAAACCATGGCCACAGTCATAGTTTATTTGCAAAGCTGGCTTTGTAAATAAAATTTTATTTAAAAAGAGCTGTGCCCATTCACTTACTTATTACCTATGGCTTCCATGCAATAACATTAGAACTGAATAATTGCCGCAGCCTAAAATACAGAAAAAATTTGTTAACTTCTGTTGTAGACTATTAATGATTTTCCTTGCAGTAATGTTTGCTTTCTTCCTGTTTACAGCAAATTTCCAATTCTTTTTTATACTATTACTCTGCTGTAATTTGAGGCTAATGTGAATCCACTGTGGACTCTAAGAACAACAGACTATGACATTCATACTCCTCACTTTTTAGACAACCTAGAGAGCTGAGACGGTTAAAAGTCTGCTGAAAAAAAATCCTACAGCAAGATAATGAAGACAGACTATATGGTACTAATGTTTACAATTCTATCATTCAAAATTATAATCATCCCTTCCAGGGAGTGTAGTTCTAAAATTCCACTGTGAGCCCTTTGTCTTTTATACAAACAGTACTAGTTTTCAATAAGTCAATTTACTAGGAGGATTCTTTCCTTTAGGCATAATTTTGCTGCTTTCTGAGCACATTGGTGTGATTTAGATTAGATTAATGTGATATGATTAGAGTGATTTAGTGCCTTCTTTTTAAAAGATACCAATTGTATAAAACATAGTTTGAGGAAATTAGAATGCATGCTGTGTTAAAGCCTAAAGAAAATCAAAGCACCACAGTGGTTAATGTTTTTAACTTAGGGCAATGAAAAAGAATTGATCATTACCTGGCAAGGAATTGCACCACCCCATTCCTGCTGAACGATATTGCAAACACCAACTAATGCGGATTCCAAGCAGGTTTTGTCATAATCGTCCATGTTACTTAGTGCTTCCTTATTGAATCAAAAATAAAATTGCTCATTATTCTTTACTTCTTTAATTTGTTATTAGAAAAACACCATAAACTGCTCAACATATGAATGTTACACAAGGGACATTGTGTTTCTGAGAGACCCAAAGCATAGGTTCTTAAAAAGCAACAACAACAACAACAACAAAACCAGTAAAACAGATTTTCTCAACTATAGAAGATAATTAAATATGTCCTTTTATTCCATCCTCTTATTAGGNTGCTCAAACAGCATTGTTAAACCGTGGGCTGCTAAGTGCTTACGCTGGTATTCCTCGGACCCCTCGACAGATACAGGTCGGGTCATGGAAAGGGATACGTCCATTACCACCACCGTTGGCATGATGGAAAGGATCCCAGTATTTCCAGTCAGAATGCAGACAGGGAGCTACAAACAGAAATGCCATGGAAAATAAAAAGGTCTTACATGTCATAAGAAGGAAAAAATATTTTCACCACAATTTTATCCAATTTCCCAGAAATAAGTGGAGGTCTGCCCCAGTGAAGCTGAGGTGAGGGCACCCAACAAAGAATTCAGTGAGAGGGACACAAGCAGGTTAGTTAGCTGTGAGGACCACTCCTAAAATCATCTGCTAAATGGCCTTAAGTCGAGAGCCACCGTAAGTATTTCTATTGATTAAAAAAAAAAATCATTAAATTCAGGTAGCTCTTGATTCCCATAACTTTCAAATTTATACAACTTAATATAATAAGCACTAGTATACCATCTTGCCAAAATTTAATTTACTGAGAACATTTCTATGTGACATATGGTAGTACTATTTGGCATTTGACCATTCTTTTACCACCATCAGTATCTTAATACAGTAGTGTTAACACAAGCATTTACTCTCTTTGTGGCTTGGTGCCCTTGTTTGAATTAATATAAATGTAAAATATAAAAAGGAAGGACTAGAAAAGTGATAATCCAAATTAGACAATGCTGGAAATCATTAAGCATGACAAAAACAACAAACTATGATTCTTAATAGCATCAAACAGTTTTTTAACTGTGAAGGAAAAGAAAATTAAAGCATATGCATAAAAGCTGGAATTATGTAATTGTGTAGAAAAGTAAAAATGTAGAAATGGAGGAAGCAAAGGGTTCTTTAATTCATGGATTAAGAATTAGCAAGAAGATTGGGTTGGGGTTGTGTCTCAGTGGTAGAGTGCTTGCCTGGCAAACATGAGTCACTGGGTTTGATCCTCAAGACCACATAAAAATAAACAAATATAATAAAGGCATGCTGTCCATCTACAACTACAAAAAAAAAAAAAAAAAAGAAAGAAAGAAAAGAGTGGGCTAGGGTTGTGGCTCAGAGGTAGAGCACTTGCCTAGCATGAGTGAGGCACTGGGTTTGATCCTCAGCACCACATAAAAATAAAAATAAAGATAGTGTGTCCACCTATAACTAAAAAATACATTAAAAAAAGAATTAGCAAGAAGAAAATATTTCTGTGCTCAAAAATAAAACAGATCACAAATACATAGACCTGTTCATGAGCTACAGCTTGCTGCTACTGTAACAGTTAAACAAACTATAATCTCTTGACACAATGAAATATAGCTATAAATAAATGACATAGATATAAGAAATGTTTATATAATGAATTAATAGCTAAGAAAAGCCAGTCATAGGATATGTATTCATTGCTACAACTTAATAAAAATCACACTGCATATACCATACACAACTATGGAAGACTAAGTCAATATAAACAGTTTAGAAACTTAATATTCATTAATTTATGTTTGGGGATTCACTTCCAAACATTTAACAATGGCCAGACTGTTTGTTAGTGCACTGTCTCCGAACATATTGATTCATGGAAACAATGTTATTATAAATAGAGGTTAGGGACTGAGGACAAATTGAAAGTCTATTAACCATTAACCATATAACAGTTAGATATATCTTCAAATACAGTAATGTCTGTGTATCTAACTAACACCAATAAGTTAAATCAGAGATAAAAATTACTTTTTCAGACTCCCTTAGAAGTCCAAAATGTTTATCCATTTTGATAGAAAAAAATTAAAATGTGTATCTTTCTTCTCTGCATCATTCTCTGCATCATTAGACTTTGTGAGTAAACGTAATTCAGCCTGTTAGGCATCACCACTTTGAATACCAATACTACCCAGCACACTACTACCCTGATGTTTCTATTTATATCAGCATTTTCTCAAATGTGTGCTGCAGAACACTGTCCTGGAGGGATGCTCCAAGAAAAATGGAGATTTTGACAAGTTCTAAAGCAAACAGTCTAGTTTAATTCACTAATCCTGTTTCCACTCTAACCCTTCTCTGCATAAATAGTACAAGTATTAAATAGAATGTACATGGAAATACTGCCTTATTCTGAAAGAATCCAGGCTGCTGTGTTCTGTTTTGGTGGCTTCAAATTTTGCTTCTAATTTTGAGATCATCAGCTTTCATTCCACTTATCTCAGTAATTCTGTGTGATGATTCTCCCTTTTTCTAATCTTTTCCATCTTGTTTGCTATTGCTGGAAATACAGTTTATCAAGCTTGTTAAAACTGAGTCCAATATCAAAGTTAACAGGCTATAAGAGTCTGTAGGTTTCTTCTATGATAAAACAGATAAGCTTAGGTATATCAACTTGTACTATTTTGTCTATGCAGACTTTTTTATTTCCTTTCTGGGTCTTGGCTGTGTTGTTCAAGAAACGAGGTCCCATGTCATATATATATATATATA
>NW_026000229.1:15835287-15849658 GCF_001458135.2 Marmota marmota marmota | reverse complement strand
ACAAAGGAAGGAAGGAAGGAAGGAAGGAAGGAAGGAAGGAAGGGAGGGAGGGAGGGAAAGAGGTTAGAAGTCATCCCCAAGTATCCTCATCTCATAGGAGAATGGGCAACAATTTACGTAGATCAGGTATGAAAATGCACTTCCAGACCATGAAATGAGTGACCACAGCTGTTAATCTTGCCTGTGAAGCTGGTTCTTTCTTCTGATTTATTTGTGTCCACTCCCAAACGCAACTCCTCAACAGTGGCAAAGTTGTGGGAAACCAACAACTTAGTCTGGTTGTAAGCACAACGTTAAGAGAGGGAACTGAGTGCTCCTGAAGGATGGTTCATTCAGGCCGACTGGGCCTCACTAAAAATAAAATAAAAATCTCTGCCCACCTGTCTAGCGATTTTGTAAGAACAGGAACCCTCACTCGGGCTGACTGTGACCCTCGCTACCTCGTCCTAACCTCTGCCATACGTACTGTTTACACACAGCGCTTCCGACATCAAGGATTGTCCTTTCTCCAAAAGCCTACTAATGAGAATACATCTTAGTCACCCGACTCCACTTTGCTCCATGTTTAGGACTCTCCCCTGAAGGTGATCATTTGATCATTTTTTAAAAAGTTGGTTCTCAGAAATGTGGCTCTCAAAGCGTGATTCTATTTGAATTTCTGAGTCCCCACTACTCTTGGGCTTTCCTTTCAGTCCACCCTAATAAGTCGCTCGGAGTTCTCGGTACAACTTCATCTCGAAACGCCCAGCACGGAACACAGACTTCCGACATTTGGACCGCAATCGGAGGATGCATTTTACCTTTAAAATCAGTCAAAACCATGTGAGGTCTGGACGTGTCTCAAGGGAGGAGGGGTCAGAGGGCGAAATCGTGAGGTTCACGCGGAGTTGGACACACCGGGATACCGGGCGAGGGGAGGCCGGGAGCAGGGCCCCGGAACTAGCGCCTCAGAGAAGGTGTGGGCCGGCTCCCGGGGCGGCAAGAAGGCCGGGCGCTGGCCCTGCGTTCTTCTTCACCCCTCGCCCTTCACCCGTCTCCCCAATAAGCAGCGAAAGAGAACCCGCGGCCCACAGCCTCCCCCACTCACCCCTAGCCCATCGCCAGGCACGGTCCTTCCACTTAAACTTTCCGCCCGCGTGCCACAGCCGGAATTATAGGGCCGAGCGACCAAAGGGAACCTGGCGTCGGCACTGCGTGCGGCTTGGGCGGATCCTCAAGAACTGGCGCGGCAGGGTTATAGCTCGGCAGGGACGCTAGGGGGCGCGTCCTTCTCAACGCCATTCCCCTTACAAGCCCCCACCTTCCCTGAGCGCTGGCTGGGTCTGTCCGCCCGGCCCCCTCTCTCCCTCACCCTATTCTCAAGTACTCCCCGCCCATATTTACTCTGGCTCCTTTCCTCACTCACCCGTAGGCATCACCTGGCCAGCTGTGACCCCTTCACATTTCTGTCCTGTTACCTACTAGTTGCCTCTTCATACTCCTCCCGCACATCCTCTGAACTAGGTGACAGAAACTTTTAGAAATATAATTCCTGGCTGAGAAATGCTCCTACTTAGCACTCTATATTTTTCTTAATTTACCTGAGCCTAATTTACATCAAGTCTTGACGTCTTGGTCTCAGCCCAAATATTCACATTATCTCTCTTCCAGCTTCCAGTCTTGGAGGGAAGGAAAGGGATGGTTCAGTCAGTTCCCCTTACCCCGGGGCGTAGTGGCACAGGCCTGTAATCTCAGTGACTCAGGAGACTGAGGCGGGAGGATTGCAAGTTCGAGGCCTCCGCAACTTCACAAAAACCTGTCTCAAAAGAAAAAAATAAAAAGGATTGGGGACTTAACTCAATGCTAAGTGCCCCTGGATTTAGTTCCCAGTATCTGCCAACCCCCACCCCCGCCCGCCTCCCCTCCAAAAGTTCTTCCTACCCTGATCAAGGTGCCTCACTAAGGGATTTGCACTCAGCTTTCCTGTAAAACAGCCCGAGTCCCCCTGCCTGACTCTCAGGCCCCCTGATTCCCCACTGTAGCCTGTGCCTTCAGGAGGCAAGAGGTGACATATTAACCATGTAGGGAGCCAGGGAATGCGTGTCATCAGGCCACTGGTTCAAAGTTGTGGTTCAAAACACAATGTTGTGTTACTTAGGTTACAAGTGGAAACAGACAGTCCTCTAGAAGGCCTAGGACATTTTCCTCTTTATCTTTTAGCTAGGATGGGGTGAAATAGGACGTGGAACAAGGAAGGAAATGCTTTGAATTGAACAACCAAGTCTGTCTGACTTTTCACAACTTGTTCTGTGGGAGAGTGTGGGTCCAATAGCGTATAGTTCTCTCCTGTCTCCTATTTATAAAAGAAGTGGCAGATAAGGCAGTTTGTCTCTGGGAAGACTGGGAATACCTTCACCAGCCTCAAGGCCCTGGGCCTGCAGACTGCCCTGTTTGCTTCAAAGCTTTTTTCCTCAACCTGACTGGCTCATGCTCTCAAGATCTTGTTATGCTTGAGCAGGCAGTGGGTTCTAGGTAAGTAAGGCTGAAGCCTGATTACTTAATCATAATTTTTAATCTTCTCCAATTCACAGGGATGTGTGGTGACAACTCAGCCATTGTTCCCGTAGTTCCAGCTCACATCCATGGTCTGATTCATTTCCTTACCCAGTCCTAAAGCTTAAGTTTATTTAGTTTGCTGATGGGTGAAACTGGTTCTTCTGAATAACAGGCTTTCAGAAAATATGCAAGGCAAAAGATCAATTCATTGACGTTGATGATAAAGGATATAACTGTCAAGAGGACCATGTCACTCCTGGCAACCATTAAGTGTCTTGATTTTTTTCCCCCTTCTTCTTAGAGTGCCATTAAAAATCAAAGGTTGTTCAGAGAATATAAAATCAGAGAACATTGGCACGAAAGGTAATGAATTTCTTTTTCCTACTCAAGAGACCCTCAGTGTTTGCATGTTTCCACAGATACATTAAAGGAAATCAATGAACACAGCTTCCTTTGCATAATCTCCAGTTCCTTTATTTTTTTCTATCTTGACACAGTGGACTGCTCTTGCAAAGGCTCTGAAAGACAGAATGGTTTGGTCATAGTCTGGCAAAATAAAGATTAGTGTCAGAAACACCAAGCCACTTGCAGGGTCTAGGTATTGGGGCTCACAAGGAGGTCCAGATAGCCGCTTCTCCTAAGGCACAGGTTGAAAATGCGTCTTCTGAGGCCCTGCTGACTGAATTGGAGTTTCATGGTTTGATGTCGGAAAATCTTAGTTGCTATGTTCCCCAAATGATTTTTCATCTACAGAGGTGAAGGGTAAGTAGTAAGTGGGGAAAAGAGAAAGGAGCAGCAGTGGGACCGCTTCCCTCTCCTATTCTTCTCTCCCCTCTCACAGTCCCTGTGCTGTCCTTTGTCTTTCATCTTCCTTCTTACTCTCTCTAGTCTGGACCCTTTCCTCTCCTAAATCATATGTCGAGGCTCTAGGCCAGCCTTTCCCCTCTGTCAGTCCCTCCTCCCTGTCCTACTGTTTTCACTGAAGTAGAAGTTCAAATAAATCATAAATATGACCCTTCTCTTGTCTAAATTTTTTATTATAGAAAATTTCAAACACATAAAAGATGAGGAAATAGTATAATAAATCCTCATGTACCCTTAGCCAGATTCTCTCAGTTCAGTCTTCAATCTTGTTTTATTTATACATCTGTCTACTTTTCTCCAACATATTATTTTGAAGCAGATCCCAGATAACATAACATTTTGTCCTAAAATATTTCAGTATGTATCTCTAAGAGAAGAACATTTTTTTTTGGGGGGGTACCAGGGATTGAACTCAGGTACATTTGGCCACTAAGCCACATTCCCAGCCCTATTTTGTATTTTATTTAGAGATAAGGTCTCACTGAGTTGCGCCTTGCTTTTGCTGAGGCTGGCTTTGAATTCACAATCCTCTTGTCTCAGTGTCTGAGCCGCTGGGTTTATAGGCAGGCACCACCATGCCCGGCTCTAAGAGAAGAACTTTTTAAAAAGCATAATTATAATATCATTATCAGTTTTAAAATAGTTAACAGAAGACCCCTAATATCATCAAGTATTTAGTCAGCTTTCAAATATCTAGTTGTCTCATAAACATCGTTATTTTTACTATTTTACACTCTGGTTATTTGAATCAGGATCCAAGTAAGATCCAAACATTGATATCTGTTAATGTATCTCCAACCTCTTTTAATCTATAGGTTTTCCTCTTCATGTCACTTTTCCCTTGCAATGTGTTTGATGAAGACACTGTGGCCCTTTTCTTTTAATTGCTCTCAATCTTCTTTTAGTCTTTTCCAGAGCATTTGAGAAAATGACAAAGCTTCTCTCTCTTCTAAAATAATGGAAAGACTCACTGAACAAAGAAAAGCTTTTACATGTTTCCAATTCTGATTAACTTTGCCTTTGCTCGAGTAAACAGGAATGAGCTTTATCTGCCACTGGTTCCCCAGCACGTATGATGCCAGATATGCATTTGTGGAAAGAGCATAGACAGGAAAGAAAAAGGTTATTGGAAAAAGAGCCAAAAGGGAAAGCAGAGAAAATCTGGTAGATGCTAGATTTCTCTAAGAAAGTAGAACTGAACTTCAGAACTTCAGAATATCCTCTCCATTTAAAAGTACTAGGAAGTCTAAATTTTTAAAGGCCCCTCATGATCTGGTTCCCTTGCCCATGCTTACCATTCACTTTCTTAAAATCTTAATAGCATCTTAAAAAAAAAAAAAACAGATAAAACAAAAATTTTTAAAAAACTGTATTTTTTATTAGAAAAGTAATTTGTGTCTATGGGGAAAAATTAAAGTTTCAAAACAAGTAAATTAAAAAATAAGCATTTCCTTTCCTAGAAGTAACCATATATATTTTTCTGCCTCTAGTATCTGCTGGCTTGGAGAGATGAAGTACCAAGGAATTGCTTATTTGTGGGGTTTTTTGTTGTTGTTGTTGTTGTTCATTCTATATCTATTGGTGACAGAATTACATTCATTCTTCATAATCTTTGCAAAATTATCTCTATGTACATATGTGTATATTAACTATACAACATAATATATTATATGTTATACTTTTTAATAAGTGCAATAATGTTATATATTATGTTCTGTACTGTGCTTTTATTACTATTGGGCATAAGCTTCTTTCCTTTTTTTGGCAGTACTGGGGATTGAACCTAGGGGTGCTCCACCACTGGGCCATGTCCCCAACCCTTTTTATTTGTTATTTTGAGACAGGTCTCACTAAATTGCTCAGACTGGCCTAAAACTTTTACAGGTATGCACCACCACACCTGCCCAGCTTCATTTCTTTCTTTCTTTCTTTTTTTAAAGAGAAGAGAGAGAGAGAGAGAGAGAGAATTTTTAAAAATATTTATTTATTTTTTTAGTTTTTGGCAGACACAACATCTTTATTTGTATGTGGTGCTGAGGATCGAACCTGGGCCGCATGCCTGGCAGCGCTTGAGCCATATCCCCAGCCCCCAGCTTCATTTCTTTTAACTGCTGTGTATAATTGACTGTTGGAAAGATGTGCCATCATTTACGAACCAGTTTTCTATTGACATTTAGACAGATTTCAGTTTTTCTATTACAAGCAGTTCTGAAATAGGCCTTGTAGGCCATTATGGGGTTTTACTTTACCAGAGGTGGAAAGCCACTAGAAAGTTTGGAGTGCAGGAGGGGCGTGGGGAGTTTAATAAGGTCACTTAGGTTGCCATACCCAATTTATGCTCCCTAACCACTATCTTCATCAGCACTAGTGTTATTTAGTCTTTGTTATTTAGTTATTTAGTCTTTGTCAACTTACAGGATACTAAAACTTATTTGTGACTTAGTCAGCATTCCTTTATAAAATCAGATTTGTCATGGTAAGTTTCACATAATGGGCTGTTTCTCACTTACTTGGAAGGAGGTTATGAATCATACTGGTACTGCATGGATTCCTGTTCAGCCACACTGAAATCCTCTAATCTACCTGTCTGACCTTTTTTTCAGATGGGTACCTGACTATGAGTACAAAACCCTGCCTTGAACTACCCTCAACCTGAAATGTCACCATTTGCATCTCCCTGCCTCAGGTCTGGTTCCAGTTACTGTACTGATTCAGAAAGACAAAGCAATATGGGCCCTTTGGGGGCTTATTTTGTTCATTTCTATCAGTGACAACTAGACAATCAGTTTTACTCCTATAAACAATATAATATAAAAATACAGAAAAGGTTTGAGGCTATGACACTGTACAGTGTCTGGCGGATCAGGGTGCTTTTCCACAGGTTCTCTTGCTGTAACTCTGATGGCAGTCCTAGGAGGATTCTTGCTTTCCTGGTTTTATATATGAGGAACCCGAGGATGAGAGGCTTTGGGAGACTTGCTCCTGTGCTTGTTCCTTTACTAGAGGTTGCAGAAGAGGTACCTGTGGGTTAAATTCAGCCTGCAGACCATTTTGTTTGTCCCTTATTTTGTTTAAATAGCTTGACATTGGAATCCTTCTTGGTGGACCACCCATACAGCCCAGTACTCTGAGTAGAGCAGACTTTTATCCACCCAGGCCCTGAAAGCATTTAAATTTGCAATCTCTGCCAAATCTTCTCCACTTTTCACTGTGCAGCTGTAGAGTTGATAATCAACTCCAGAAGCAGGCCCAGAATAAACCAGCCTCACCCAGAAGCCCTCCTCATCAGTTAAAATGTCTCATTCCCTCTTCATTCTCTTCTAGCAGAAGGTGGGAAAGGCCTCAAGATTTGGAAGGCTTGCTGTCCTGCCAAGCCTCTAAGCTCTGCCTTCCTCAGCCCTTGATCCTATTGTGAGGATTAGAGCTGTTATGCTTCACCTGCCCTGTCATCCAGTTACAGGGGAGAGTGAAAATATGCCTATTTTGTAGAAAAAATCAGATCAACTTCCCAAACACTGCAGTGTTTCTGGCCTTTTTAGGCCATTTGCTCTCAGAGAGGCCATAAGTCTTTGAGTAGGCCTTCCTCACTCTACCCAGGCGCGGCCTGGTTGCCCCATCTCAGCATCTTCCTTATTGGAATACAGTTTTTCAGTCTGAAAACAAATATACTTATTTATTGAATATCCTTGTCAAGTGCCAGTCATTATTCTGGGCTCTGGGGATTCAGGAATAAATAAGCCACACAAGGTCCTGTCTTCTTTGAGCTCACCTGCTAGAGAGAGAAACACGCATTGATCAGATTATCAAACTAATAAATACTCAGTAGAGTGTTGAAGCAATGGAAGATATGGAGACCTGCCACCCTAACACTCCTCTATAATCTTTAGCAGTAAGTGGAGACTGTGATGTCTAAAAGTAGATAATAACAATAACAATAGTAGCAGTACCAGCCACATTAATATATTTTACATAGTAATTAATCCTCACAACAATTCTATCAGGCAGGTAATGTCATTACCATTCTCATTGTACAGGATGAGAGATCTACTTATACTCATGAGAAGTTAAGTAATTTGTCTAAACTCATATGGCTGGTGCATATAATGTTCCTACTCTTGGTTGAATAGCAAACTTTTCTATAGCCTGTTGAATTTCAAAATGTTCCACCATCTCATGAGAATAAAACAGATGGAACTAGGTTCACCTCCACCAAGTAAGATTTAGGTTAGACACAGGAAGAATTCACTGACAACATTTATGAGCATAAGAGAAAGGAATCTCTTTTCTGGAAATTTGCTTCTCTCCTGAATTTTCTGTGTTATATAAGTAACATAAAAATAGGGCAATTAAAAAAAACATTCATAATTCTACTTCATGAATTGTATTCCTTCCCTGTATTTCTGGGGCAGATTGAGACTGTTAGACAGTTGGTCTGAGAAGAGAAGGAACTAGATCTGGTTCTGCCCACAGTAACACAAAGGCAAGGGTGTGTAACTAGCAGAGCCTAGTCCTGTCTCCAGGCTCCAGCATCCAGAGTGAGCCCAGGACACAGAGGTGAAGCACTACTGTGGGTTTCAGCAGAGGGAATGAGTAGGTTACTTTCTTATATTCCAGGCCACTCAGGGTAACATGAGGCAGAGATGAAGCTGAGAAGAATTGCCTGCTGTTTCACATTAAAGTAACCTAAAGCAGCATGCCATCTGTATACCCTGGAGGAAACAGAGAAGGGAGGAGGGGAAAGCTGGTAAATATTAAGCAAAGTCAGCAGCATGATTGCAGTGGTTTCCAGGGTGATCATTGCTATAGTGTCGTGAGACACCCCCCCCCCACAGCTGCCTTATACCATTCCCACTCCAAGTCATGGGCTGGAGGTGCAGGAGGCTCAGGGAGTCAAATCTTTGGGTACCTTGAGGTGATTCCTTCCCAGCCTGCTTCCCCAAGAGTTTCCTTCAGCCCTAATTAAATGTATTTCATGTGTGAAATGCTTTAAAATTTGCAGAGTATCCCTCAACTTTAATTTTGATTCTCATGTCCACCCTACAGATAGGACAAGTTATTATTATTATCCCATGCTTACATTCTGATTATATCAGTAGCAAGTGGAGCCTAGTGCTAACGGGTCTTCTGATTTCTTAAGCCCCATGCACTTTCTCTTGGTTTCTTCGGAGCACCTTCTGCATCTTCTTAAATCATTCCACTGCTGAGGCCTGGAAACCTTGGATGACCTCTCATTCCCATAGCTTAGAAACAAGTTTGAGAAGTTCCCCCAGTTACTCTGGGCAGCCCACAGAAAGAAGCCCACCTGTGTTCCTGCTGGAAAGGCCACCCGCTCAGGCTTGGTCAGAGGCACTGGGACCCAGAACTTGTAAAATGCCCTCATAAGCTTCTTAGAGGAGGCAGGTATTAGCATGATTGGATATTCTTCCTCTGACATGCCCTTCACACTCAACCAACCCTGCCTTGTATTAGGATTCCATAGAGGAGCTAGGGGCAGGAGAATGGGGTGTTTCCTGCTGTCTAGCTGCAGACCCATTCTTTGAGACCCTGGATTCTAACAAGTTTCCAGAACTAAGAAGACATCCAGATGTCAAGGTTTAAAGGTAGGTGGGATCAGTGAGAGTGCCAGCTTAGCTCTGTTACACAGGCACACTGCGGCAAGAGGGACCCTTGGAAGTTTCTCTGGGAGACACTGGGCTCGCTACAAGTACTGAGTTCAAGCAAGGGACAGGATGGCTGGAGAGAGATAATGGAATGAAACTTATAGCAATCAAGGACAAAGAAGAAAGTTCATTTATTCCTACTTCTTTTGCTTTTTAAGACAATTGCATTTGTACCTCTAATTAGCAGGGTGTACTAGAAAGATTGGGGATATAAGAGTCTCATCTGCCTGGCTACCTGCAGGCTGTGTGATATTAAACAAATCACATCTCCTCTCTGGACTTCAATGTCTTCATGTCTCACATGGAGAATTATATTAAACAGATTCTGTGGGTCTGTCTGATATAACTGACAGCTTGCTCCTAATACCTTATTACCACATGGAAAACCAGTCATTTATAGTTAATTTTGTAGCAACTATGGACATTGATTAAAATTTAATAAATTTTACTTTGGCTGGGCCTCAATGCCCTTTATAAAATGAGTATTCTTTGAAATGTTTTGTGTTCTTCCTTCCTGCATTCTTGTTTAAAACTAACCTTATGTAGCATTTGATTCTATCCAATGCTTTTCACAGACCTTATGTGTAATCAGTCTTTCAGAATTCTTGTGACATAAATACCATTGCCATTCACATACTGTTGGGAGTCTCCCTGAGAACTCCCCAGGCCTTTCAAACATGGCGGTGGGCAAATTGCCATTGGGCAGCTAGACCTCCCCGGGCCTTTCAGATAAGGAGCCCCTAATGCAACATGGCAACAGGCAAGTTGCCAGTGGGCGGATAACAAGTTGTTTTGAAAGCCTTCTAATTGGCCCTCCCGTCTTCCGTACACGTGGACAGTTCGTGCCCCCCATGAATCTTATGCAGGGTGCACCGTAGGTGATGACCTGACCTTTACTATGATTGGCCCAGGGAGCTTCCTGGTTTAAAGTAACTGACTCTCACTTTCTATATAAACTAGCACCAGCTTGCAGTAAAGTGCTTCATCTTTGTCACTGCTATCTGTGTGTGTGCATTTTAATCTCCGATGACGAAACTTGGCCTTTCACATACCATCATTATTACATTTAAATTTAAATGTAAAATAATTGTATTATATAAAATATTATATAAAAATATAATACTATGTGCATAACAAAAAGTTCAAACTAATAGGGTTCAGAGTGAAAAGTAAGTTTTCCTCTGATCCTCAGTTTCCCTTCCCCAAATGTCCTTCCAGAGGTTAATATAGGTTAGCATACCCATTCAAAGATGAGGGACTGTTCCGCCTGTTCAGGATGACACAGCTAGTAAGCAGCAGAGCTGAGAATCCAGCCTTTGCTCCAATTTCCATGTTCCTTCCTCTACAACACTTTGCTTGGGAAGCTCCATGACATTAACTTTTAAGCTTTGTCCTTTCTGGAACATACAGTGGAATCATTTTAAGAGAGTCCAACAAAGCAAAGCAAAACAAAACACATGAAGTGTTAATATCCCTGACAGTGTCCTCTACTGCTGCCCATTAATGTCTACGGTTTAAAATCATGTCTCCCCACTGCCTTCCTGCCTTTTATAAGGTGAAATCTGTTGGCCCGAACACCTTCTGTATGACTGAGCTCTCAACAACTTGAGTTTGAACCTGAGGAGTGCTGGCAGACTTTTTGTAGGAACACAGGGAGGAGCCAGGGAAGATTGAGGTAGGAGCATGCACCCACCTGAGGGACCTCAGCTGCCAGCATGCCTACACAGCAAGAGGACCCCTTTTACTCTTTTTCCTAAAAGCAGGCATTGTCTCCTGGAGTAAGGGGCATAGCTAGTTTACTCCAATAGAAATAAATGCCCCCAACCACAAAGCCCCCTCTATAATATTTCTATGTCCCTGGGGTTCCCGTCATCACTCTTTTCCAGCTGAGGGAGTTTTGGATCCCAGATCTCCTTTTAGGAGCAAATAACTTCTTTTCCCTCCTCAGGTTTGTGGATACCCCAAGGCTGGACTTCATGGAGAAATCTTCCCTGATTACTAACCTGAACTTTGGGGCAGCTGCAGTCTCTCCATGGACAGAATGAGAGGCTTTCTGTAACAGACATAACTGGCCATCATGGGGAAATTGATCAAGATGGGGGTGCAGGAGAAGCGGTTACTCTGGCCAAGGCGGCTTCATTGGAGTCGCCTCCTGTTCCTATTGGGATTGTTGATCATGGGTTCTACCTACCAATACCTGAGGAGACCCTGGGGCCTCCCCTCACTGTGGGCAGAAGTCTCTTCCCAACAGCCTATAAAACTGGCCAGCCGTGACCTCCCCAATGATGTGATGACGATAGTGAGCACTGACCCTCCCAAAGCTAGCTCTGAAATGGAGGCTGAGATGCTGGCACCCCAAGCCACCTTGGGCAGGAATCAAGCAACACTTAGAATGACAATGGAGAACACGCCCAGAACACCCAGAAGAATTGCCAAGATCACTCCACCAACACCAAAGAATAATCATAGCCCAACAGCAGCAGATACAGAAAGAATGAAGGAAAATACCCCAACCACACCAAGTAGAGTACTGAAACACTACACCCCAATTTCAAGCAGACAAACAGTAAAACATTATAGCCCATCATCCAGGGGAGAAATGAAGAGCTACAACCGAATTCAAGCCAGAGGTAAGGTGAAGATTATCCCAACCCCTCCTGGGGAAACTATAGACACTAATGCACCATCCACACTCATGAAAATGGAAACACGCCATGCGATCATCCCCAGGACAAAAGTGAAAGATAGTGAAACCATGGCAACTTATGAAATATTGGAGACCAGCTCTCCCAAGAGGATACTGGAAGAAACCTCCTCAGCTACCCTTAAGAGAATAATTAAAAACACCCCACCTTTCCTGACCGAGATAGAGACAAACATCTTGACATCTCCAAGGAGAATAGCAGAAAAGAACACCATGACTAGCTCCAAAAGAGTGGGAAATAACAGCTCATCCAATCCCTGGAGGTTAGTGGGGAAGAACAACCAGACAACTCTTCAGGGAGCAGACCTGGAGCACACTTCAGCTGTGTCTGAGAGGCAAGTGACAAGAAGTACCACGATGGGTGGCAGCCCAGCGAAAAATGAAGCCTCTACTGCTATCCGGAGTGTTAGGAATCCCTTGCCCAGAACCAGTGCACCCTCCATCAGGACAGCCTCAGCCACCAACCAGGAGCTGGCAAAGAAACCTTCCACAGCACCCAGGACCTCTGTAACCCCCCAAGTCAGGGCAAATCCCACTGTCCAGATCCGTCACTGTGTGGTTGCAGAACCAGCCCCAGCCATGACCACCAGCCCATCCCCAAGCCTGACAACCTCCCTCTTCCCAGAGGTGCCCGGTCCCAGTCCCTCAGCAATGCTTCCCAGTTGGCCAGACCATCCCCAGGGAGAGTACCCCCGGGACCTGTTCAGCGTGGAGGAACGGCAGCAGGGCTGGGTGATCCTGCATATCTTTGGCATGTTGTACCTGTTTGTGGCCTTGGCCATCGTGTGTGATGAGTTTTTTGTCCCAGCCCTGAGTATCATCACAGAGAAGCTGCAGATCTCTGAGGATGTGGCAGGTGCTACTTTCATGGCTGCTGGAGGCTCTGCCCCTGAGCTCTTTACCTCCCTCATTGGCGTCTTCATATCCCACAGCAACGTGGGTATTGGTACCATTGTGGGCTCTGCTGTGTTCAACATCCTCTTTGTCATTGGCACCTGCTCTCTCTTCTCCCGGGAGGTCCTCCACCTCACCTGGTGGCCATTGTTCCGGGATATCTCCTTTTATATCCTCGACTTGTCAATGCTCATCCTCTTCTTCCTGGACAGCCTCATCGCCTGGTGGGAAAGTCTGCTGCTGCTGCTAGCCTATGCCCTCTACGTGTTCACTATGAAGTGGAACAAGCACATAGAGGTCTTTGTGAAAGAGCAGCTCAGAAAAAGACCAGTGGCCAAGGTCATGACTCTAGGGAATCACAGCAAGGTAGGGAAGTCTGGTTGGGCGTCTCTAACTGATTTGGAGGGGAAGGGGAGGGGGAAACCAGAGACTGAAGAGTGGAAGGAGCTGGGTTGGACCCGAAGTCATGGGAGATTCTGGTTGCCTTGCTGTTTATTCAACATTTACAGAGTAATTATGATGCGTCAGGCAATATGCTGGGGCCTTTGCAAATATGACCTTGACTCAATTCCTAATCATTCTATAAAGTTCTTATTATTATGAACCTTGTTTGTAGGAGATGAAATTGAGGCCTAAAGAAGTTAAATTGTTTGTTCAAGATCACACAGTAAACAGGCATTTGAATCCGAGTTGATCTGACTAGGTCTTTGGAAATGACATTTGAGTTGGGCTTTGGAGAATGTTCAAGGAGATACCAGCAGGGAACATGCTAATCTCTTCCATGTGCATGATGTTCAGGGTTTATGTAGCACCCTCACTTTCACTAAATCCTGTTAATTAACATTCTAGACTGTGGGGGGCGGGTGGGAGGATTGGAGAGGGGAAGGGTTCTTGTTTGTTTTGTTTTGTTCAATCTGGAAGAGAATGGAGCCCCACTCATCCATTGACAAGCCAACTCTGGGGGTAGAGCTTTGACTCTGTGTGTAATGGAGACCAGACACCAGGAACACCAATCCTGGATCTTCCTGGCCCAGAAGTTCCTTTAGAAGAACTTCTTTGTCCCTTTGAGGGTTTTTTTCCTGATAAATTCATTGGATGATTCAATATCTGGATAATTAGATTAAATTGGAGAAGGGATCTCTGAAAACTTATCCCAAAGCTTTTTGTTCTTTGATATATTAAAGTAAGAGTACCCCAGATAACAGAGACCCCACTTCTTTCTTGTTCCTTGCGTGCAAATAATACAAGGATGTGGCTACTTAATCCAGAACAGTTTCAATGAGTAGACAGGATGGAGACCAAACTCAGAAACAAGTCTGGGAGTACCCTAGGCAAGGGAGATTAAAATTTAGAATTTTTGAAAAAAACGTGTTCTGGTGAGAGACTGAACAGAGAGCTAGAACACCTGGCTCTAATTTGATCTTACCTCTAGTTAACTATGTGATCCTTGGACAGGTCTCGTTCCCTCTCTAAGGGAAATGACAGAGTCCAACTGATCATTAAAAGTTTCTGTTCAACTCTAATATTCCACAATAATGTCTGTGTCCAAGTGGGTTAAGTTCTGGCAGGACCCAGCATAAGCATTGTCTGATCTGATCAGCTGAGTTCCTTTTGCCTCATTTGTGGATGGTCCAGAAAGAAGAAATGTCAGAATTGGAGTCAGAATTCAGCCTCCTAACAACCCACTCAGCACTATTTTTGAAGAGATGAGTGC
>NW_026000229.1:15801449-15834677 GCF_001458135.2 Marmota marmota marmota | reverse complement strand
AAAAAAAAAAAAAAAAAAAAAAGCCTGTTAGGTCATTTAAAATGAAGAAGCAGGAGCCTCCCTCCTAATGAAGTTCCCAGGGCAGGCCTTGCTGAGGGCTGGTCATGAAGCCATGGTCTCTCCTCTCAGAGAAGCCTTGGTGTGCATCACACAGCAGTGCTTCAAATACCTCTGGCTTGCCTCTTGGGACTTTGAGGTAATTCTGCTTTTATTTAAAGTCTATGAATTCTGAATCTTCTATTTCATCAGAGCTAGACCATCAAAGCAAAGTTTGCTAAGCAAATGAAACATAATCATGACTCCAAAAGAGAATTTATAACCTACTAAAGAGAGTTCAAGAGCTTTAGCAGCAGCTCTTTGTTAACCAGTAAGCAGCATACTAATTCTGTTCATATCTATTTGCTGAAACAGATCCAGTGTGATTTTTAATTGACAGCACTGTTTTTTTTAAAAGCAAGTTGAATTACAGACTATACTTGAAAATAAACCGCTGTGTATTTAAAATTAAAAATCCATAGGCAGGAGTTACCGTTAAAATTAGTTCAAAATGCCAGGCATAGTGGTGCATGCCTGTAATCCCAGAGACTGGGGAGGCTTAGGCAGGAGGATCACAAGTTCAAAGCCAGCCTCAGCAATTTAGTGAGTCATTTAGCAACTTGGCAAGACCCTGTCTTTATTTATTTATTTATTTAATTTTTTTTTTTATTGTTTAGTTGTAGTTGGACACAATCCCTTTATTTTATTTATTTATTTTTATGTGGTGCTGAGGATCAAACCCAGGGCCTTGCACGTGCTAGGTGAGCGCTCCACCACTGAGCCACAACTCCAGCCCCAAGACCCTGTCTTTAAATAAAATATTTTAAAAAGGATTGGGGATGTGGCTCAGTGGTTAAGCACCCCTGAGTTTAAAAAAAAAAGAAAGAAAAAAAAATTAGTTCAAAATAACTCAAGCTATTTAAAAATGTTTTAAAGCTGGGTATGGTGGTGCATGCCTGTAACCTCAGCTTTTCAGGAGGCTGAGGCAAGAGGATCCTGGTCCAGGCAGGAGGAGCCTGATCCAGGCAATTTAGTGATATCTCATCTCAAAATTGAAACTAAAAATTAAAAGGGTCGGGATGTAGTTTAAAGTGGTAGAGCACACCAGGGTTTGATCCCCAGTACTGAAAAAAAAAGTTTTTAAAATACATGTGGATTTAGAGTTTCACCCTGGGGTTTCTTGTAGCTAGAGAGGGAGAGAGAACCACCCTTGCTTGTATCGTTGGCTGTGTTTCACTGGTGAGAGGGAAATAAATTATACTGGACTTCACTGGCAATCTGAGGGCAAGCTATTCTGTTTTGAATTCATGAAGCAACTCTATGAAAAGCCAATGTTTGATCTAGTAAACCATGAGAATATTCATTTCAACTTAAGTACCCACCCCTGTAAAGTGTTTTACCTTAACTGTGAAATTTTAAGTATGGAAATGAACATACCTTGTTCATTTTCTCACACTTATTTACTGGTTCATTCCTCACCCTGACTAAGGGGTCTCTTCTTCAGGCATCACCTGGAGAAAGCCAGGGGCCAAGGAAACGGCGCTTCTTCAATCAGACATGGCTCCAATGTTGAGGAGGTCAGAGAAAAATAGAGAAGGCAGAGTGGTTGAGAGCCAAGCAGCAGGGATTGGTAAGCAGAATCATAATCCTAGCAATTTGTGAAGTCTAAGCAAGGGACAGAATGGAGGGCAGCATTAGCCAACTCCTCTTTGGAGAGAAACAGAGACAGAAAAGATACCTGGCCTCCACTTTCCTCTGCTGTCAGCCTGGGGTGAAGTATAAAGGAGATGACCACAACATCAAGTTCATCATTGTCCCTAATGGGGAATTGAGCTTTGTATCTTCCAAAGGGTTCCTTGCAAAGTCCATAAATATTTGGTTTGGTTTCTTCAGAAACCTATCAGTCCAGGAATTGTAATTAGTGAGAGAAAGGAGTTGAGGAAGGAGTCCATGCTTGTAGAGGACCTATTCTACACATTCAGTAGCTCAACAATTTCTCATTAAACACTACAAGATTAGATTGTTCTACCTATTTTGTGAATGAAGAGACAGAGGCTCAAAGAGTATAAATAACAAAGTCAAAGTTACTCAATTAGTTGATAATCTTACCTCTGATCATGAATCAGTGTGTCTGGATTTTAAGCCAGGCACCACTGCTAACTGTCCCTGACACCCTGGGCAGGTCAATGCAACTCAACACACCATTTAGTAAACACCTAAGTGAAAAGCAATGTGAGAAACAAAAAGATTGAATCTTTCAATAGAAGGGACAAACAGAGAGAAAATTAAATGTGATGGAGGGACCCTTGTGCAAAGTGCTTGCTTTTCAAACAGGCTCATCTGTACACTGAGCAGGATGAACTCATGCATGGGTTGGTAAACTTTTTCTGTAAAGGACTAGACAATAAATACATTAGGCTTTGCAGGCCATACAGTCTTTGTTACAACTACATCTCTGCAGCATAGCAGCTATCGACCATAAACAACTGGGAATGGCCACATGGTGTTTTCTAAGAGTAAGAGCAAGGCACTTGCAGATATTTTCCCACCTGGACAACTTGGAGACATACAATCAGCAGAGTATGATTTATTTTCTTAAAATATTTTTTTTAGTTGAGATGGATACCTTTACTTATTTTTATGTGGTTTTGGGGATCGAACCCAGTGCCTTATGCATGCTAGGCAAGTGCTCTACCACTGAGCCACAACCCCAGCCCAGATGATTTATTTTCTCACTGAATATTCACCCAATAGACTTACCTGTTGAGTTTCTGAGCTGGAGGACCTTTTACCTTACTTTTTGTTCTGCCCTGAGTATCCAGAATCAGAATAAAGATTTTCTTTTTTCCTTCTTTCTTTTTTTCCTACATATGAATATTTCCAGAAATAAACAAATGTTTTAGTATTGATCATAGATATGTAGTATTTTAGAGTTTTTCCTTCGACAATGTCTGAAAAAAAATTCAGTGCTAAGAATATTTCAGACATCACTCTTAAATTGGTTGGAGGATGCTTTCTGTGACCCCAATAAGGAAATGGTCAGTGTTAGTATACTTATCAACATAGCTCTCTTTAAAGCTTTATTCCTGTTTTGAAGCTCTTGATGTATTTGTTCTTGCCCAAAATGATAAATCTGCCTTGACTGTGCACAGGCAGAGTCATAGAAAGTCAGAAGACAGCAAAGTGAGGTGCCAGACTAACTGAAAGCCTTACTGGTATTTGAAGGACGATGGGTTCTTCTTTACACGTGGAGTCAGGAGATTAGTTAGGAAGGGCAAGCCATCTGAAGGAAGGTAGTCCCATAGCAAAAAAGGGATTCAAGCCAGGGGCTGGGATTATGGCTCAATGGTAGAGTGCTTGCCCAGTACACAAAAGGTACTGGGTTCAAACCTCAGCACCACATAAAAATGAAATAAAGATATTGTGTCTACCTATAACTAAAAAATAAATATTTAAAAAAGTTTTAAAAAGCGATTCAAGTCAGGAAATGGGCCTTGTTTGGGTCCTTTTGGAAATCCCATATTCACCTTCTGCCCTCAAGAATACCTCAAAATGTGGAACTCTAGGGAAAGTCTGCCATTCTTGAATGCCCTGAGGGCTATTCTCTTCCTGGCAGTATTTATTTATTTATTTTAAAATAGGTCAACAAGGGCTGGGGTTGTGGCTCAGTGGTAGAGCACTCGCCTAGCACATAAATAAATAAAGATATTGTGTCCAACTAAAAAATAAATATTAAAAAAAAGTCAATAATATCCCAAGAAGACAAATCAAGTCAGTGCCTCTGTAATGATGATTCTCCCATCTTGTGGGGTTCACATCTGTCCCAAGCACTCCTACCAGTAGCAGCACAGCCAGCTCCTGCAGTGGAAATAAGGAGGCTCTGACTGGAAGCAGCCATCAGGGGCCTAAGGGCCTTGGAGAGCCCCGCCCATCTAGTCTCCGGGTATCCCCTGTGCTACCAAGGAGCCCATCTAGCCTGGGCTAAGGGGTTCCCTCCTTCAATTCCTTGAATAGTAGTCAGTTTCCTGACAATTGGAATTGTCAGGAGAAGATGGTAAGAGTAGAATTATTTTATTTTTTGAGATGCGGACTTGCTATGTTGGTGGGTCTTTAACTCCTGGGCTCAAGCGATTCTCCCACTTCTGCCTCCCAAGTAGCTGGGACTAGAGGTACCTCTAGTGCCTCTATACCCACAGAAGAATTCTCTCTCTCTCTCTCTCTCTCTCTCTCTCTCTCTCTCTTTTGGTACCAAGGATTGAACCCAGGGGTACTTAGTCACTGAGTCACATCCCCAGCCCTTTTTATATTTCATTTTGAGACAGGGTCTTGCTAAGTTGCTTAGGACCTTGCTAAGTTGCTGAGGTGACTTTTTTTTTAAACGTCATCTTTTAAATCTTTTATTTTACAGATAACTATTGCATAAAATTTGAAAATTTGGAATCCAGAAAAATTGGAAATGTGTAAGGAAGAAAATAAAACCATTAATAATTTTATCACCCTAGTAACATGTTAATCTTGCCTTCTAGACTTAAAAAAAAAATTTAAAAATATCTTTTTAGTTCTACATGACAGTAGAGTATATTTTGACATATTATACATACATGGAGTATAACTTCCCATTCTTGTTGTTGTACAAGTTGTGATGTGGAGTTACACTGGTCATATATTCGTATAGGAAAGTTATGTCCAACTCATTCTACTGTGTTTCCTATTCCCATTCCCCCTCCCTTCCCCTCATTAGTCTAATCCCAAAAACTTCTAACCCGCTCCCCCTGCCCTGTTATGTGTTAGCATTTGCATATCAAAGAGAACATTCAGCCTTTGATCTTTTGGGACTGGCTTATTTCACTTATCATGATAGTATCCAATTCCATCTATTTACTGGCAAATGCCATAATTTTATTCTTCTTTATGGCTGAATGATACATACACACAATATTCCATTGGTATATATACACAATAGATAGAATGAATGGATAGAAAAAATGTGGTATATATACACAATATTCCACATTTTTTCTATCCCTTCATTTGTTGGAGGGCACCTAGGTTGGCTCCATAGCTTAGCCATTGAGAATTGAACTGCTATGACATTGATGTGGCCGTATCACTATAGTATGCTGATCTTAAGTCCTTTGGTTATATGCTGAAGAGTGGGATAACTGGGTCAAGTGGTGGTTCCATTCCAAGTTTTCTGAGGAATCTCCATACTGCTTTCCAGAGTGGTTGCACCAATTTGCAGTCTCACCAGCAATGCATGAGAGTGCCTTTTCCCCCACATCCTCACCAACATTTATTGTTACTTGTATTCTTGATAATTGCCATTCTGACTGGTGAGGCTGGCTTTTAACATGTGATCCTCCTGCCTCAGCCTCCTTAGCTCCTGGTGTTACAGGTGTGTGCCATCTTGCCCAGCAGAATTCTCAATTTTAAGATTATATACTTTCAGTGTTAACCTGATAGTGAGTGCTAATAGATGACAAAAGAAATGCCCAAAAAACTAATGAACAGCAAAACTCAAACATCTGATCATGCCTAGTCCAACAGTTTGCTATTTTCATGGATATTTATATGTCCATCGTTGAGAGTTTACATGCATTCATACAACACAGTAATATTTTCTCCCTGTGTATATGGTGATATTTCATATAAAATTAGATATTTGTGGTGTTCTACAAAGAACAGCATGATTTCTCAATGCTCTGCTCCCTGAATTGATTGGAAATAAAACCAACAAATATTTTTTTAGTGTGGGGGAGTGGGCATATAGATGATAAATAAGTAAAAGAAGTTAAGAAGATAATTTCAGAGTATGACAGAAATAAACAGTGCATGTGATGGAAAATGACTGTACAGTCACTGTCTTTATAGGGGGAGGCCTTTTGGGGTGTGAGGAGAGGTATAAATAGAGATTTTCAGAATGAGAAGAAAACTGGGCAAGGATTTCTGGAAGAAGAAATAGCATTTGCAAAGGCTCAGAGCTGGAAGGAATTTGGCATGAATAAAGGTTAGTGAGTACAGGGAGAATGGTACAGGATACCTCTGGAGAGGAGGATGGGAGCTGGCAATCATATATCGAGTTTGAATTTTATTTGAAGCTCAATAGGGGAATGATATAATGACAGTACTGTTTAAAAGGTCCCTCTGTAATTGCTGGGTAGAAATTGAATTGTAGGTATGTGAAAGTGGAAGCAGGGAGTTCAGTTAAAAGGCTGTTACGGGGCTGGTGTTGCTCAGTGATAAAGCACTTGTCTAGCATGTATGAGGCACTGGGTTCAATCTCCAGCACTGGGGGGAAAAAGCAGCTATTATGAGCATCCAGCAGTATATATTGACTAAGTAGTCTCCAATTATATGTGGGAGACACATTGCCAGATCCCCAGTGAATGGCTGAATCTGGGAATAATATCAAACTATATGTATAGCATTTACTTGATAACTTCTCATTGGCAAATTTTTGAATATTAAGCATTAATACTCTTGTACTTTGGGACCATTATTAAATAACAAAACACTGGCACACAAGCACTGTGATATACCAAGATAGTCAGTCTGATAACCAAGAGGACTACTAAATGACTAACTATATACAGTATGGATACACTGAACAAAGCATGATTCATGTCCCAGGCAGGATAGGACAGGGTGAGATTTCATAACACTATTCAGAGCAATGTGCACTTTAAAACTTATAAATTGTCTATACCTAGAATTTTCTATTTAATATCTTTAGACCATAGTTGAACACAAGTAATTGAAACCGAGGAAAGCAAAACTGAGTAAGTGGGGGGATGATGACTACTATTACTACCATGCGCCCCACCCCCCATGCACACACACATATCTTTAAGAGATGTTTTGAAGACAGAGTCATCTGGACTTGGTGATGAAGTGAATGTGGAGGGTGAGAGAGTGGGAGAAGTCAAAGATGATGCTGAGCTTTTCAGCTCGTGCGATTGAAACAGATGACTTGAGAAAGGATAGTTTTAGGGAGAAACTCAGGAGCTCCCAGTATGAAATGGTGAGTTTGGGCATCTACCCCTCACCTCCAAGTAAATATTGTCCGGGAGGCAGTTAGTTATATGAATAAGTCTGGAGCTCAGGAACAAGGTCTGGGCTGGAAGTAAAAATCTGTGAATCACCAACAAATGTATGGTAATTGAAATCAAGGCTGTCCAAACCAAATAAATAAAAATAAAATAGAAAACAACACACACACAAATAAGGGTGACCCATCCTTCTCTGAAAGATGAAAGAAATAGCCCAGGACTAAGCCCTCAAGAACCCCAACATTCATTCATCTTAAATACCTTTGTGTGAGCCTGTGTCAGATCTGGGATATGGTGATAGAAATCAGTCATATTCCCAGGTCTCAGGGAGCTCAGCCTAATGGAGGAACTGGAGGTGATACAGGTTCTTTGTGGGACTTGATACTTGTCAAGAAAAAGGATATAAAGTCATTGCTACAAAACTAGGTGTAAGTCTTGAAAGATGTATGTGTAGGGGCGAGAGAGACCCTGAAGTTTAAGCCTCATCAGCTACACAGTGAATCCTCCTCAGTGTGGAAGACAGAGAAGTAAAACCAACAGTTAGTGTCATGTGTAATGATGTAGGTCAGTGCCAAGGGATTCCATGCTGCAGGAGCAGATAAGAGAATCGGAGAAGGCTTCCTAGAGGAGGTGAAGCTTAGCTGAATCTTGAAGGACAGGCAGCTTACTGACTGAGCTGGGGTCTTGTAGGCTTGTGCAGAGGCCAGAGGAATGAGAGAGCACAAAGAAGTGATAGCTGTGCTTTCCAGAATGGTGGCTGCGAGCGACATGCAGCTTAGACACTTGAAACATGGCTAGTCCAATTTGAGAGGTGCTGGAAATATAAAATATACACCAGGTTTCAAAGGCTTATTATGGAAAAAAGGATGTCAATTACCTGAATATTTTTTTGTATTAACTGCATGGTGAAAGGGGTGAATGAGGCTCAGGCAGCGAGACGCCCTCCTGAGGACAGGGGGCTCTGGAATGCAGGGAGTGGGCAGTGGTGTGCTTTGCTCTGATGGGTGGAGAATGAACCAGAAGAAGAACAGATCAGCAGGCAGAAGCCTGTTGCATGTGTGTAGGCAGAGGAGGGGAAAGACCAGGCCAAATCTGAGAACTTTCAAGAACTAGGTCTGATGGCTAATCGGCGCGGGTGTGGGCTCTGAGGGAGGGAGAGGAGGAATCTGGGAAGTTCCAGGTTTGCAATACGGCAGAACATGGGCTCAGGGGAGACTGCTCAGTGAAGGGCCACAGGGAAGAGTGTTCCTTCTTGAGTGTGGCCTGGGTGCAGGCAGAACTGACTGAGGACTCAGGATATGTTTGATAAATGAATGTTTAAGAAAAAATCACAGACTAAAGTATGTGGTACAGGAAGTGCATATTGTACGTTCTAGAAAAGAAATTGCTACATCAGTGGGAGATAGAAGCTGGAGGTCAGGAGAACAAGCCTCTGAGTGCCTGCCACAGTTTTCTACCCCAGGTTCCCATAAACAGCAGCAAGAGACCCATTCCTCATTCCCAGCCAGAGGCATCTCAGGTGCTAAGGTATTTGGCTGACATGACACACTTATGGGTTTCCTCTCCCCCTTTGCTATTTTATTTTTGTAAAGAGGAGGTGAGGGTGATTAGACTGAAGAAAGAGGAGGGAGGACAGTGTGATATGAGAGGCAAATGTAGCAATGTGTGCAGATACGGGATATTCAGAAAGGAGCTCCTTGTCAGAACTGCTAATGGAAACTGGATGCAGTGTTGCAGGCCTGTAATCCAGCAACTGGGGAGGCTGACACAGGAGGACTGCAAGTTTGAGGCTAGCCTTAGAAACTCATCGAGTCTCTCTGTCTCAAAATAATAAATAAAAAGGGCTGGAGATACAGTGCCTCTGGGTTCAACCCCTAGTACCAAAACCAAAACCAAAACCCTGCTAAATGGATCCCTTGACCACACCCAAATATAGACACTCAATTACATCCGGTTGAAATGTCAATAATTTGAAAGAGAGCTACTAAAAAATACAGATTTGACCTCATTTCCCTATTTATGCTGGAAAAAGACCTCTCTAAATGGAGATTAGGGGATCAGGAAGGTTCTGTCACTATTTTTATGAATATGGATGAGTCATGAACTCTTCATGTCAATTTTCTCACCTATCAAAATAACAGTAATAATACTAGCCCTGTTTATTTCACAGTTGGCATTACTGATTAAGAAAATGTAAATAGTTTTAGAAATTTAGAGTGCATTCTGAGGTTAGCCGTGAATGAAGAACCCACAGAAAAATATTTGACTTGAATAAATTTGAATGGCAGAGAAGTCATTAAGGGTGTGTACAATGGGGCAAAGATCAGTCTCTGGCCCCTCTGTGGACAGAGCCAGCTATCCCAAAGGATAAGCCTGGCCCTCGACATTTCTTTGCCTCTAAAGAGAATTCACTGGGTGAGAGTCCAACAGGATATCCCAGTAATCTTAAAGGTGCGTCATGAAGTAATTAGGGGGATTTCTTAAAATGCATAGTGTTCACTTTTTTTTAGATTACTTTTTTATATATATTTTTATTTATATACGATAGCAGAATGCATTACAATTCTTATTACACATATAGAGCACAATTTTTCATATCTCTGGTTGTATACACAGTATATTCACACCAATTCGTGTCTTTATACCTGTACTTTGGATACTAATGATCATCACATTCCACCATCATTTCTAACCCCAGGTACCCTCCCCTCCCCTCCAACCCCTCTGACCTTTCTAGAGATAGTCTATTCCTCCCACGCTCCTACTCCCTATCCCACTATGAACCAGCCTCCTTATATCAAAGAAAACATTCAGTATTTGGTTTTTCAGGATTGGCTAACTTTTCTTAGCATTATCTTCTCTAACTCCATCCATTTACCTGCAAATGCCATGATTTTATTCTCTTTTATTGCTGAGTAATATTCCATTGTGTATATATGCCACATTTTTTTTATCCATTCATCTATTGAAGGACATCTAGGTTGGTTCCACAGTTTAGCTATTGTGAATTGTACTGCTATAAACATTGATATGACTGTGTCCCTGTAGTATGCTATTTTAAAGTCCTTTGAGTATAGACAGAGAAGAGGGATAGCTGGGTCAAATGGTGGTTCCATTCTCAATTTTCCAAGGAATCTCCATACTGCTTTCCATATTGGATGCACC
Organism: Marmota marmota marmota; assembly: GCF_001458135.2. Classification (NCBI taxonomy): domain Eukaryota; kingdom Metazoa; phylum Chordata; class Mammalia; order Rodentia; family Sciuridae; genus Marmota; species Marmota marmota. Next base: position 15,824,427 of record NW_026000229.1, on the reverse strand, counting down.
AATTTGCAGTCCCACCAGCAATGTATGAGTGTGCCTTTTCCCCACATCCTCGCCAACACTTATTGTTGTTTGTATTCATAATAGCTGCCATTCTGACTGGAGTGTGATGATATCTTAGAGTGGTTTTGATTTGCATTTCTCTAATTGATAGTGATGATGAAAATTTTTTTCATGTATTTGTTAATTAATTGTACATCATCTTCTGAGAAGTGTCTCTTCAATTCCTTGGCCCATTTATTGATTGGGTTATTTGTTTTTGTTTTTATTTTGTGTGTGTTTAGTGCTCTATCTGATGTGTGAGGGGTAAAGATTTGCTCTGAAGATGTAGGCTCTCTATTCACCTCACAGATTGTTTCTTTTGCTGAGAAAAAACTTTTTAGTTTGAGTCCATCCTATTTATTGATTCTTGATTTTAATTCTTGTGCTATAGGAGTCTTATTAAGGAAGTTGGGGCTTAATCCCACATGATGGAGATTAGGGCCTACTTTTTCTTCTATTAGACACAGGGTCTCTGGTTGTATTCCTAAGTCCTTTATCCATTTTGAGTTGAGTATTGTGCATGGTGAGAGATAGAGGTTTAATTTCATTTTGTTGCATATGGATTTCCAGTTTTCCCAGCACCATTTGTTGAAGAGGCTATCTTTTCTCCAATGCATGTTCTTGGCACCTTTGTCTAATGTATGCTAATTGTAGTTTTGTGGGTTAGTCTCTGTGTCCTCTATTCTGTACCATTGATCTACCAGTCTGTTTTGGTGCCAGTACCATGCTGTTTTTGTTGCTATTGCTCTGTAGTATAGTTTAAGGTCTGGTATAGTGATGCCACCTGCTTCACTCTTCCTGCTAAGGATTGCTTTAGCTATTCTGGGTCTCTTATTTTTCCAGACAAATTTCATGACTGCTTTTTCTATTTCTATGAGGAATGCCATTAGGATTTTGATTGGAACTGCATTAAATCTGTATATTGCTTTTGGAAGTATGGTCATTTTGATAATATTAATCCTGCCTATCCAAGAGCAAGGTAGATTTTTCCATCTTCTAAGGTCTTCTTTGATTTCTTTCTTTAAGGTTCTGTAATTTTCATTATATAGATCTTTCATTTCCTTTGTTAAGTTGATTCCCAAGTATTTTATTTATTTATTTATTTTTGAGGCTATTGAAAATGGGGTAGTTTTCCTTTCTGAGGATTTGTCACTGATATATAGAAATGCCTTTGATTTATGGGTGTTGATTTTATATCCTGCCACTTTGCTGAATTCATTTACTAGTTCTAGAAATATTCTGGTGGAATTTTTAGGGTCTTCCAGGTATAGAATTATATCATCAGCAAACAGTACCAGTTTGAGTTCTTCTTTTCCTATGTGTATCCCTTTAATTTCTTTCGTGTAATTGCTTTGGCCAGTGTTTCAAGAACTATGTTAAACAGAAGTGGTGAAAGAGGGCATCCTGTCTTGTTCCAGTTTTTAGAGGGAATGCCTTCAATTTTTCTCCATTTAGAATGATGTTGGTCTGGGGCTTAGCATAGATTGCCTTTATGATGTTGAGATATGTTCCTGTTATCCCTAGTTTTTCTAGTGTTTTGAACATAAAGTGGTGCTGAATTTTGTCAAATGCTTTCTCTTAGTCTATTGAGATTATCACATGATTCTTATCTTTAAGTCTATTGATGTGATGAATTACATTTATTGATTTCCATATGTTGAACCAACCTTGCTTCCCTGGGATGAATCCCACTTGATCATGGTGCACGATCTTTTTGATATGTTTTTGTATTCGATTTGCCAGATTTATATATATATTTATTTATTTTATTTCTTCATTTTTATGTGGTGCTGAGGATCGAACCCAGAGCCCTGAATGTGCTAGGTGAGCACTCTACTGCTGAGTCACAACCCCAGCCCTAATTTTGCCAGAATTTTATTGAGAATTTTTGCATCTATGTTCATTAGAGATATTGATCTAAAGTTTGCGGGGTTTTTTTTTTTTTTTTTTTGTTTGTTTGTTTGTTTTGATGTGTCTTTGTCTGGTTTTGGAATCAGAGTGATATTGGCCTCATAGAATGAGTTTGGAAGTGCTGCCTCTTTTTCTATTTCTTGAAATAAATTGGAGAATATTGGTATTAGTTCTTCTTTAAAGGTCTTGTAGAACTTGGCTATGTATCCGTTTGGTCCTGGGCTTTTCTCGGTTGGTAGACTTTTGATGGCATCTGCTATTTCATTGCTTGAAATTGATCTGTTTAAATTGTGTATATCATCCTGATAAATTTGGGCAAGTTATATGATTCTAGAAATTTGTAGATGCCTTTGATATTTTCTATTTTATTGGAGTACAAGTTTTCAAAATGCACAGTGCTTGCTTTATATTCAGACTGATTCTTTCTACTCTGACTCATTTGTTTGTGTGTTCATTCATTCATTCATTCAGCAATATATGTCCAAGCACTCAAGTCTTTCCTGTCATTTAAAACTTGAATTCCACCTACTGCAGAAGCATTCCAGGCCCGCTCAGCACAGAACGTTCATCTCTGACCTTTGTGTCATGAACCACATTCTGCTTTGTTTTGCATCTGTTATATTTGTCTCAATTCCTTTCTGGATAAAAAAATCCATGTCCTAGACTTCATTTATCCCTAAAGTCAATAGCATGACACTATATAAACAGCAGATACTCCGTAAATAAGAACTGAATGAATGAATTGGATGGGTGGGTGGGTGGCCTTGGATCAGGTACTATTTCTGTCTTTTCTGAGCTGAACAGAGAAGGAAGTGTAGTGTATACACTTCTGGTTTAGCAATGGAGGTTGGTGGGGGAGGGAAGCAATGGAAGGTGAAGAATTACTGGGGCAACCATTAGTGATCTGCTGCTTGAAGTAAGTACTGGAGGCCCCTTGGGAGTATCTACTCATCTGGCTCACCTTTACTGAACACTTACTGTGTACAAGATACCATGCCACAGGTAATAGAGATGATTATAAGTTCACTGCATGGCAAAAAAAAAAAAAGAAAGAAAGAAAAAGGAGTCTAGCTGGGTAGACAATGCGTCTGTGTGAAAAGTTAAACAATGAGTTCAAATAGTATTTCAAGGTTGTGAATGCAAAGTAGCAAACTACTGCGAGCTGAATGCTTTTCTTTGTCGTGCGTGAACTGTCTAGGGCTGTCCCACTTCCTAGCTGGCTGCTCCATACTGCCCACAAGACACTAGCTCTTATCTGATCACACAGTTGGATTTTAATATCACAAAAAGTGCTCACTGTTGCTATGCAACATTTGAAGAGAAACATATAGTGAGCTGGATTAAGAGTGGTAGGGCTGGGGGCTGGGTTGTGGCTCAGTGGCAAAGTGCTTGCCTAGCACATATGTCACTGGGTTCGATTTCAGCACTACATAAAAATAAACAAATAAAATAAAGGTATTGTGTCCATCTACAACAACAACAGAAAGATTTGAAAAAAGAGTGGTGGGAGGGCTGGGGTTGTGGCTCAGTGGCAGAGCACTTGCCTAGCGTGTGAGGCACTGGGTTTGATTCTCAGCACCATGTATCAATAAATAAAATAAAGGTCCATTGACCACTAAAAAATATATTTAAAAAAAGAGTGGTGGGGACGAAGGGGCCATTTGGAAAAGCTTTATACAAGAATGCACACCAAATTTTCTGAAAAATGGATAGGATTTAGGCAGTCAAGAGGAATGGGGAAGGCATTTTAGGCAGGGAAGAGAAGTTGGAATGAACTAGGTATATTTAGAGGGCAGTTCATTTATTCATTCATTGAATAAATATTTATTGCACTTTTGCTGTTTGTACATATAAATAAATTGGGGAAAGTGCTTTGGAGGAAAAGAATAGGCATCTATAAAAAAGAATCATGTTTAGCTGCCTGGAGGCAGTTGGCATTTCAGTGGAGATGAGAGGAGGGAAAGAGCATTACAAATGGGGGAAGAGGGGACTGTGATACAGGCTTCAAGGGGACCGGAGACAATGGCACATCCAGGAGCAGAAAGGCAGTTAGACTGGCCCTAGAGAGAGAGGGAAGGAGGGAGAGAGAGTGAGGTCTCTCCATGACATCTGACTCCTATGTTCTTGCGATTCCTGTTCCTATTTGCAGGGGAGCAGCAGTAGGATAACAAGAAGCTGCAGGTGGGCGCCATACGGAAGCAGCCCATTGCGGACATTGCAGATCTCAGCATATAGCCGTAGACCAGGGCACTGTGGTTCTGATGTGAGGGAACCGGGCTGTGCTCCGACCTCCAGGGTGAGCCAGGAAGGAGGGGCTAAGTTGTCAGGAACTCTCACCTCCAGAGTATGTTTCCAGGAGATGCTAGTTTGGGAGCTAAGTCCTGTAGGTCCCAGCTGGCCTCACGACTAGCCTGCTGTATAACTCGGGTCTCATGTTGTCCATCTGCAAAATGACTGTTTGGACCAGTTAAACTCAAGTCCTGGTTTCCAGTCCTAATGTGGTAGGATTGTTTAATATAAAAGCCTGGAGGTTTTAGAATGCCCCAGAACTAAGAGGAAAATAGGAGGAGCGCTGGAGGTTGCAGGAAGGTATGCAATTTCTTAAAAACTGTATCTTACTGATCTTGTTCTATGGGGTATATGGACAGAATCATGGGGAACTTGAAAGGAGAGGCTGGGGCCTGAAACCCCTCCAAAGTTCTCTAACCTGTCATGAAGTACTGCACCACTGCAGCCACTAGATGGCAGAAGAGTTCAGATAGAGAGGGATGAGGGGGTGGGAGAACTAGGCAAGCATTGAAGCATTGTCTTTGGATGTTCCGAAGCAAATCAGATAATGTTTCTACTTGTGTCACAATGAATAAGTGTGTGTCACATCTGTGTACAGTAAATATGTGTTTATATGTGCCTGCCCATGATGGTTTCTGAGCAAGAAGACAGAAAATAAAACTGGACTAGGAATCTGAAGACCCGCATGCTAGCGTGGCTCTTTTCATTCCCTCTCTATATGACCTTGGCATACCACCTAGCTTCTTTGAGGTTTCACTCTTTTTCTGTAGAAGGGGATCATACCCTGGCTTATCTCTGGGTGGGGTGATGATAAAATGCAATCATGCCCTGTGGCCTATAGAGTTGTACCCATGGGCAGGGGGTCTACGTGGTGTGTAGATTAGGGTATTTCTAGAAGGGTGTACTTTCAGGGAGGTGCAAACCCTTGGTAAGGTGGCATCCTTAATACATATGGTCTGCTACTTGTCAAGACTTTGGGGAATTAGACAGGACATAGAAGAAGCCAGTTCTGGAAGAGTTGAGGGAAGGCTGAGAGGGGAAGAAGCGTGCCTCTCCTATTTGGAGACAAAGCAGTGGGGGGCTCAGGATAAGGCTTCTGTGCTTTATCTCTGACCTCTATGGGATGAAGGCAGGTGAGGGAGATCTTCCTGTGGCTCTTCCCCTGGCTTGGGCAGAGTTCTACTGAGGCCTGTGCCCTCGCTGTGCTAACTGGAGGGAGCAGCTCAGCCTCTCTGCACAACAACATTATCCGCTGCACCTTCTACCAGCTCATGATCCACAGCCTGGACCCCCTGGGGATAGGTAAGCAAGGCCTCCCCAGACCTGTGCATCTGCCCTCCAGCAACTGGAAAACTGGGACTGCAAATCTGAGAGGTAGTGGTTTGGGGATGGGAAGAGGGTCAAGAGAAAAAAGTGTGGGTGGTGAAAGTCAGACAATCTGGGAGACAAGGAAGAGGCACCCCAGGGGACTCACCAAGAGAGGGCCACCTGAGAGGAGAAAGCTAAGATCCTTGGTACACACATCTCACTACTTACCTGCCTCAGTGCCCCTTCCTATAAAATCTAAAGGGGTTCACCTGCAGGCAGGCCATGAGTGCCAAGTGCCGTGCTCTGGCCTTTGTTGGGGCTAGCTCCAGCATCCCGCGCAGTATTTCCAGCCTGGCAGCTTGGCCCAGGATGACTAGCCAGGGATTCTTCTGGGGGGCACCTCAGCAAGGGCCCCACAACCCAGATGCTCTGATTGGTGTTCCCTTTGCTCTGTATTTGACTCTGGAGTGCTGGGAAGCTTGCTAATCCCTTCCCAATCAGGAATCTCAAAGCATACCCTCAGAGCTGCCAGGATCACTTCCGAGGTTGGTGAGGGTAAGCAGTGTCTAAAGAGCAGTGGGGTCCATGTTGAACTTGACAAATGATGGCAGCAGCTAAGACTCTCACTATCCACCTTACTGAGTCCTGCCTTCTGTCTCGACCTTCCCCAGAGAGCTGCCCCAGCGTGCTTCTCAGGCTCTAATGGCTGTCTCTCAGGTAGTCTTCTGCTGACCTTGGGCTCCTCCTTCTCTGGGGCTCTGATCCAGAACTGACAGCCCATGCAGAAGGCCCTCAGAGAAAGATCAGCTGTTGGGAGAATGCTAAGGGGTCAGAGTGCCACTGAGCAGGAGGCTGAGGCCCGAGCTGAATATGACCTGAAAGAAGGACCTGCTGTGTCCCAGGGAGCATTCTGACTGACATTTCTGATTTAAGAGTCTTAAATTTTCATCAGGGCCTGAAGAGTCCTGAAGACACAATATTGGGTATTAGGTGTTAAAAGAAGCAGACTGTATTGTGAACAGCGTATCAAAGAAAAAGTGATGAAAGCTTCCTCAGAAATTCCTCACGGTGGGCCTCGGCAGGCACTGTGAAAGGGTCAGCTCTAGAAAAACACTAGCTCAGGGGTCCCAGAGCAGAGCTAGCAACACCTGCCAGCCTCTGGATGATGAACGCTAGGGCTGTGCCTGGCCCGGCCCAGTGAGGCGAGCCGTGTCCCTGGGTCATGCCTGCCCACTGCTGGAGAGCACAGACTCCAGACAAGTCCCGGAGATAGACTCTCCTAAAAGGGACTGCAGGGCTCTCTGCCTGGGCTACCTCTGTGACCAAGAGCCGCCAGCTGGCCTACTTGTCCTAACAGGATTATGGGATGTTGAGGCCAGGCCGAGGTCAGAGGAGATTGATGCTAAGGAGATGATCCGGCTGGGCTGGAAGAGGGGAGGGCATGTGAGGAGACAAGTGCTTGGGAGCCGGTGACAGAGTTATCTCTGGGAAGAGCAGCCTGCTTGCTCCATCGTCTGTGGGTGTGGTAGGCCAGGACCCTTGAGGCAACTGACCGCAGGAGTGCCTTGGGGTGCAGTTCTGCTCAGAGACTCACCCTGATTTTGTACCCTGAGACTTGGTCCAGGAGGGGCTGGGACCTCTCAGGGCTTTTGTTCCCAACACTCCCCAGATACATGTTTGTGTGTCCGTGTGCTGTTTCCAGATGGCCACCCAGATGTTTCCGTCCTTTCCAGGTGTTCCAACTCTCTCCACAGAGCTGATTAGTGGAAGAGTTGTCTCTTGTGGTCTGAAAGCTCACCTCTTGGTGAAGGGGCTTTTCCTCTCCAGGGTCACATGCCTCTGCTGGTGATTTCACTGGGATGAGTGAGAGAGAGAGTCCCAGTGCAGGGGACCCTGCTGCTGACCTGCTTTCCTCAGTGGCGTGGGAAATGAGCGGTGAGGGTGTGTGACGAGGATGTGAGGCAAAGGGAAACTTGTTTTTTCTCATCACTCCCTGAAGCCAACAGGGAGTAGATGTTCTCAGCAACTGGACTGGAACTGAGGGAGCTCTCTAGATAACAGCTACCCTCCTCTCAACGGAAGACTGCAGTGCTTGATTAATGTCAAGGACCCTCTGGGGTTTTCTGGCCTCCTGAATCTGAGCTCCCAGTAGCTGCTGGGTGCCAGGACACTTTGGGGGACCATGGGTGTCATAGTGGTGGTTGCAGTCAGAGGCAGATGGAGCTTGTAGTCAGAGGCAGCTGCAGCCAAACCAACTCTGAGAACTTGGTAGACAGGTGGAGAGGAGGAAATTCCAGACCTGGTTAACTACTTCCTGTCCATCGCGGATGCTGGCAGAGGCTTTGATCCACCTAGCTTCCCAGACTCCTCAGTTTCCTTGCAGTGCCTACATCATGGACTAGAGGATCGCCAGGTCCCCTCTACCTTAAATCTGGGATGCTGGATCTTGTTACAGCAGTGTTGTCTCCTGGGTGGGACAGCGCCCTCAACTACTGTTGTCAGTTTGTCATCATCATTGTCAATGTTGTTCTAGCCAACATTGTAGTGATTTCTAGGTACCAGGCCCTATTTAAAAACATTCACGAATAAATTAATCCAATCTGTTGATATCTCTGGAAAATTTTTACAGATGAAGAGTCTAAGGTACAGAGAAGTTAAGAAATCATCCACCTAGGTCCACAGCTATCGTGTGAGTGGCAGGTCTAGGGTTGACACCCATGTCATCAGGCTCCAGAATCCATGCTAACATAACAATATGAGTGAAACACTTTGCAGCAACTAAAGCACTTTTATTTTTTCTCATGGACCCTCATATCATACTCCGATTGTGTCATGGTAGTGGCTTTTTAGAGAGGACTCAGGCCTAGATACTCTGCTTTCCCAAGCAACCCAGTGCTCAGGGGCGGAGCCGGAGCAGACCCCAGGGCATCGCACTGCTTTCTCATTTGCCTTCCCTTCCCCTCTTTCCCTGTCCCAGCTACACAGCTGGGAGGAGCACCTTCCTGAGCTCCAGCTTCTCGGTCTCTGTCACTCCTTCCTTTCCCACAGTGAAATTACATGCATGAAGTACTCTGCGTCTGTTGCGTGGTGGTGCACAGCTGTAATCCCAGAGACGTGGGAGGCTGAGGTCAGAGGATCACAAACTTTTATTTATTGAATATTTATTTATTTATTTTTAGTTTTAGGTGGACACAATATCTTCATTTTACATTTATGTGGTGCTGAGGATCGAACCCAGTGCCTCACATGTGCTAGGCAAGCGCTCTACCACTGAGCCACAACCCCAGCCCGAGGATCTGAAATTTGACGCCAGCCTCAGCAACTTAATGAGATCCTGAGCAATTTAGTAACACCCTGTCTCAAAATAAAAAAAAATAAAAAGGACTGGGGTTAACCGTGGAAGAGCGTCCCTGGATTCAAACCCCAGTGAAGTGGCACCCTGTTTCTCCACAGAAAAATCCTCTCCACCATGGATGATTTTAGGACTGTCAGCAAAAGAGTCTCCACAAAAGAGTTCAATGTAGATAAACTTCCTATTTTCCTGTTGCCCTGTTTACTGGGCCACTGGCTGAGAAGATACCAGCACTCCAGGTGCTGGACACCCCCTTACTAGTTTTTCACAAATGTATCTAGTATAGTACTTTGAAGAAATGTGCAAACAAGTCCTCTGACCTTGAGCTGGGCTTCACAGAGATGTCTACATTTTTAAGATAAGTTACCAATTGGGCTCCATGGTAACAGCTGGCAGGGGGAGGAAAGAAAGGGGAGAAGAAGCTTTCCCCTCTCAGGCATTGTCCTTGAAGAGTTAACTTGACCAGAACAGTGAAAGAAAAAGCTGCTTTTATGTGAACTTTTGCAGACTGTGAACTTCTGAGCCCCTCCCCTTACATGCTGGGTATAAAACTCTGAAACTCCCCGAACTTGGGGTTCAGGGGATTGATTGATTACAGCAAAAGCTGTACCCTCTGAACCTGGCTGCAGCCAAATAAAACTGTTTCCTACTATCTTCGGTGCCTTGCCTCCTTTGTCCCTACAACACCAGTACTCCCACTCCCCCCAACAAAGTACTTTGCATGTTGCCTGGCACATAGTCACATGGGAAGAGTTGCCCTCCCCGTTTTCCTTGCTGTAAAATCAGGGCAGCACCGTTCTGTGCCCATTGCTATGTGGCCTCCAGCGAAGAAGGTGCACAGGGATCTAGAAAGAGGCCTTGCTTGGACTCTACGTGTCTGGGGTCAAAATGGGTGTGGCCAAGAGCTTGTTGGCTGTCTGGAGAGGAAAGGCTCATGAACATGGCCACCAGTGGTCCCCATGGAGCAGCACACACAGAATGCTATCACCCTGATTTCTAGAAGGTTCATAAAAAGAAAGCTTCAAAGGATTTTACTGATAATCTAGTCCAAGGGTGGCAAAAACACATTTACTTGCCATCATTTCCCCATTCCCTGCCCATTAATTCTGGTACTTTGTCAGCAAGTTTGGATCAGAATCTTTCCCAATTTATCACTTAAGCAGCCATCACTTGAGCTCATAAGGGAAATAAATCCTACTTATTGTTTCTGAGTGCAAGTATGTCATTGTACAGAAAGGATGTAGGCTCTGAGAGGGTGACTTGCCCAAGGTCACAGCCAGTTAGAGATGGTGCAGGGAATTTAAGACCAACTTTACAAATTGGGTGCTGTTAGTAGACCCAGTAGGATCAGAATTCCGACACGGAGACCCCCAGGCCTGCCTTTCCCTGCTCACTTCTGCTCTGGTGGCTCAGTTGACCGTCCTAACTGAAGGGGCGTGGTAGGGATGACTTTGCAGTCCCAGATGAGGTGTTTTGCCTTTCTTGTTCGCAGCCCACCCTCCCAGGACAAGGAGGAGAGCTTGAATCAGGAGGCCAGAGCCCAACCCCAGGCCAAAGCAGAAAGCAAACCAGAAGGTGAGAGGATGGCCGAACCAGTGGGGTTTCTCCTGCCACCTCCCTCCTTCCTGTCGGCAGCCAGCCCAGGGCAGGAACCGAGGCACAGATCTTGGCCTCTGTGAGCCAGTCAGTCAGAGGGATGAGCTGAGGCTGCCCATAGTAGGTTTCACTCCAGCCTCCTTCTTCCAGTCTGGTCTCCTGATATATAGCTGCTGCCCAAGGGGGGCATTGTGAGCTCTTCTTAGATAGGAAGGGAAGGCCAGAAGGTTCTAGGACTCCCATTTCTTTCTAATTTTTTTTTTTTTTGGTAGTTGTAGATGGACGGGGCGCCTTTATTCTATTTGTTTATTTTTATGTGGTGCTGAGGATGGAATGTAGAGCCTTCCACATGCTGGGCAAGCCCTCTGCCACTGAGCTACAGCCCAAGCCCCATGGACTCCCATTCCTTTTTTGCTAAATCTTACCTGTATCTTCTTCCTATTACTTCTACCTAAGGATAGGGTTATTAGTGATTGATGTGAAATCAGCAGCCCCAGAGAGAGAGGGAAGGTTCTGCTGGATGAGGGAAGGCCACTAGGGGTCTGGTAACACAGACGTCCAGCATCTGTGTGGTGACTAAGATGAAGGAAGTGGGACAGCTACTGCCATACGGCCTCTGCACACCAGGTCTGTCTGGTCCACTCAGAAACCCTGGGAGGAAGGTAGAGCAGCATTCTTTCCATTCTGTAGAAAAGGCTATGCAGGCTCAGGGAAGTCAAGGGACTTGCCCAAAGCCACACAGTCAAGATGTGAGAGAGCCTTAGCTAAACTATTAGCTCTCCAGAATTTCTGTTTCCCTCCACTCAATCCTGTTCCACGGCTTTAACATGTCTCAAAATCAGCAGGATCCTTTCCGGAGGATTAGACCCTGAGCGCTGAGAGTGCCCTCCCTCTCTCTGCTTCAACTGCTCGAGCTGTTCACAGCATCCTTGGCCACGATGGCCAGGAAATGTCTGTGAATACCTCTCATCTGCAGGTATCTCAGGGGACAGGGCAAGAACAATGCACATCATCTTACTTTTCCTACCAACAAGAAATTTCCCCAACAAACCTTCGGAGACCACGCTCTGCAGTAGCCCTGCAGCCACTCCCATCAATGTCTGCAGCTGCCCCCAGAACCTGGTCCGCTCTTCTGACCTAACCCATGTTTATCCTTTAAAGAGGAGCCACCAGCTGAGCTCCCTGTGGTCACGGTCACACCAGCCCCAACTCCAGACACTAAGGGAGATCTGGAGGAGAATCCTGGTGGTCAGGTAGGCGCCCAACCTCTGCACAGGTGAGGGATTTAAGAAGCCCAGGGAAGGACTTTGTGGCCAAAAATAGTTCCTTCCTGAAGGTCTGAAATTCTATTTGAGTTTCATTCTTCTGGAGTAAGCATCGCTCTTCTCTGAAGTCACTTGAAAACCACAAAAACCTGATGTAGCCAGTAAATTTACTGTTAGCATCTCAATATGAGTGAGGTGATATGTACAAGAATGTACTGCCGTGGACTGGGGTGGTGGCTCAGTGGTAGAGTGCTTGCCTAGCATGTGTGAGGCACTGGGTTCAATTCTCAGCACCACATAAAAATAAATAAAACAAACGTTCATCAACAACTAAAAAAATCAAAATAAATTAAGAAAAAAAAAGAATGTACTGTGAGTGCCACGCACTGCAAGAACACAAAGAATTGTTAGTGAGTTTATTGGCAACTAGGGAACAGTGAGACCAGGTGCCTCAGAACACCAGACATCTTGGAATGCGGTGGGACAGTGTCGCGACCCCTCGCCGGCAAGGGAAAACACGACACAGGATTCTTCTTTCAGCAGTTTATTCAGGCCTTGATTCATGTATCATCTTCTTGTGACCCGTCGCCGAGCGCCCAAGCACAGCCTAATAAAGCCTCCAGCATACCAATCTTAAGCTGCCACGTGGACCTTTCTCATAGGGTGGGAAGGGATTGCGTGCCAATTCTCCATATTAGGAGTTGTTTATCACAGGCCACAGTGGAAGCCAGCGCCATCTTCTAATGGCGGCCACGGCCTAATTAGAACGGCTCACCACAGTTCCCCCTTCTGTTTTATAAAACAATGCAGGCGAAAGTAGAGGTCCTATCCCACTGTGCAGAAGTGGCTGCAATGTATGGTTCAGTCCTAAGGAGGGCCCTTCCCTAGACCTGGTCCCATATCAGCCGACGCCTTTTTTCGTAGGGCGGGGCGTGGACGTCAAACCCGCATGCAATAGGACATGCTTTCCTTGAGGTCCGTTGAGGGATCACTCAAGTGCAGTGCCTTGCCTCGCATCCTGCATCGTGACGACGGCGAGAAGTAGGATAACACAGGTAGCCTGGTAATAATGACAAAATTTAAGTTGGCAACACAATCCCTAAGCCCCAGAGGAAGGTAAAGAGTCTGTAGCCGAGAAGAAAGACCAGTCCTGAAACCCATCTGCGTGCAATGGTAACAAGACCTGCAGAGTGCAAGGGCTATTCAGCACTGGGAGAGAATAAGGAAGAGGACAGGCCAATCCCAGTGCAATGTGAAACTAACTTGGGGTGCAATGGCCCTGCCCAGAAATCACTGTTTAAGATGTGCAAGCCAGATTTGTGGAGAAATGCCATTTTCTAAGGCCGCAAGAGCCTGTACAATCATAGCCTTTTCTTGTGCATGGCGAGTTTTAAGGCGACAGAGAAGCCACAAACAAAGTATAACACCGAAGCAACACATTGCCCCAAAAATGCCCACTCCCACCCATTCCTTAAAGAAGGAAAAGGCAGAGGATAGCCAACTGGTGAATTGACCCAAAGTCACTGGTTCGACACGGGTACTATTCAAAACAGCAATCTGAGTTAGTTGAGACTGGATCAAGTTTTCTGCTTCCATGGACCAGGTTCCGGATAGATACTCCCCGATGATGCGGGAGGCATTTCTGGAATCATTAAATCTGACAGAGGTTATACATAAATGCGCACGTTGATCGACACAACCCAAATGTACTAGATCAAACAACTCCTCAACTTGAGCTTGAAGCAGATCTATCCTTTGATTAGCAGCCAGAATCCCAGATAAAATGTGTTGATTAATTCTACTTTGAGATTCAAGTATGGTGGATGTTTGTTGAATAACCTGATTAATAGTGGCAGCAGTTTGTACCTGGCTGGCCATGGCTACTCCAGCTGTAACTGCTGCAGCAGCAGATACCGCCACAGCTGTCACTATAGCTGCCGTAATTCCAAAATCTCTACGGGCTCTAATCAGTTCAACAATAGGAAAAGACTCTGGATCTGCAGTAACCGGAATCGGGACAAAGGTCGGAACTTTCATAACCACTGCCGTAGTCCAGGAGCCATTCCAACACTCAGACAAATAGCAGGTAATATTAGAACAATTAAGCATCCCCTGTGATGTATCATTAGCCAAAATAAACAGGAACGGAGATTGGAGACAGACTGCTGCGGAGGGTAATGTAGCATTAGATAATTGTGAATTATTTGCAGAAATTTTAAGCCTCCTACCTCGCTCCGAGTCTTGGGTACTGCCAGAAACATTAAACAGCCAACTTTGGACTCCTCGTAATTGAGCCAAAGCGGAAATATCAGCTGTGGCTCCCTTTTCATTGGAAATCAACCATTGAAACCAAGACCAACCTGCTCCTATAGAGGAATTATTGTTGGAAGAATTATACAAGTATCTTTTAAGAGAGGGGGAAAGGGAGAAACCTTTAGCGACCTGATGTTTCTCCCAAGAATGATCTTGGCAAGGCGTGAATGTTGGGGGGAAGCCACACTCAGGAGTGCAATAAGGAGAAGCCTTAAAATGAGTGGCATTAGAGGTCTGATTAGAAGGAGACAACGGAATTAACACCTGGGAAGTAATGGCCAGAGTGGTAATATTAAGCTCAGAAGTATTTGTCAAGTTTCCTGAGCCCTGGTTTTTCCCTGAGCTAATTTGTAGGAGCACTGCACCCAAAACTCCCTGCGAGATCCGACTGTACTGCAATGGGTCCTCCCAGTTAGTCAAGTTCTTAAGTTTTAAATGGATGCAATCACCCTTGGAAAAACTGAAGCAAAAAACTCCTGTGAGATTGATGCTGGAGAGATTGAAGGACCGATCTTGGTCCCCTCTAGGGGAAACACAAGGAGCAGACATCTCACATGAAGTAGAAAAAAGAGTGGGGAGAACACTAGAATTGCTATGAACCGGCATCGGCATTGGCCACGTTCGAGCTACCGCCCACCACTGCATTGATGTCCCCTGTACCATCGATATCAGCATTAGAACCAGGACACTCAGTAGAAGGATGGTCCTCATCATGAGATTGTTGTAGCGCCTCCTGTTGTTGGTTGATTGATGTCGGGACTCTTCTTGTCAGGCGTTCTGGAACCCACACCGGCTCCGTCCGGTCCTGTGGGAAAACACAGACGGAACCTCGTGCCCATGCCAGCACGGGATCAGGCCCATACCATTGTCCAGAAAGTACATCTTTCCACTTAACGTGCCCAAAGTTCGGGGCAGAGGGCGAACAGTGCCTAGTCGCAGCAGAGCGCCCTTGGATGTCCAAATTCAAGAAATTAATAGTAAATAGAGCCAGGGAGAGGCGCTCTTTCGGGGTGTGGCCTAAGCCAATTCCCCCTTTTTGTTTTATTAACATCTCTTTTAGAGTCTTATGAGCACGCTCTACAATACCCTGACCTTGTGGATTGTAAGGTAAACCATGGACAAGCTGGATACCCATCTGGCTGCAAAAGGAAGAAAATTGTCGTCCAGTATACGCTGGACCATTGTCCGTTTTAATGGTCTGTGGTAAGCCCCATGCTGCCCAGGCTTCCAAGCAATGCGTGATAACATTTCCAGCCTTTTCACCAGACAAAGCAGAAGCATGGATAATGCCAGAACAAGTATCCACAGACACATGGACATACTTAAGCTTGCCAAAGTCAGGGATATGAGTGACATCCATTTGCCATATTGTTAAAGACCGCAAACCACGAGGATTTACGCCCACAGAAGGAGGATGATGCAAAATGACGCAATTAGGGCAATCCAAGACAATCTGGCGAGCATCAGCACGGGAGATAGTAAAGCGCTTTTGAAGTGCTCGTGCATTAACATGAAATTTACTGTGAAAGTTTCTAGCTTGGTCTAAGGAGGAAACGAGGAACATCCAAGAAGGACGAGTAGCAAGGTCAGCTTGGGCATTGCCAGCAGAAAGAGCACCCGGTAAACCTGTGTGAGCTCGAATATGCAAAGGGTAAAAACAGGCGGAGCGATTCCAAATCAGTGTTTGAAGATGGAGAAAAAGGGAAGACATTACTCCTGATGTGTGTATGGGACCCACTGCTTCCAACACCTTTAAAGCTTGAACTACATAAATAGAATCTGAGATTAAGTTAAAAGGAAATGGACATTGTTCAAATACTTTTATGACAATTTGTAACTCCACCCATTGTGGATTGCCAGGAGCAAACTGATGTTGGATAGGAGGTTGATCATTTACCACATAGGCTCCAATACCAGTTTTGGATCCATCTGTAAAGATATTTGCAGCTCCTGGGATAGGCGTAGAAGAAGTGATTTTAGGAAAAATGATAGGATGTTCCTTAACAAATGTTATAAGAGGATGTGAAGGATAGTGATTATCTATCTCTCCTGGAAAAGAGCATCGCAATATAGCCCAATTATCCAGGTTAGCACACAAAACTTGAATTTGTTGACACGTATAAGGGACAATCACAGACGTCGGAGGAAAACCAAAAAATTGTATACTTTGTTGTATCCCTAACATAGCTAAGGAAGCAACTGCATCAGGATAATACTCAAGGGATTTTCCAGGGGATATACGTGGATGTATCCACAATAAAGGACCATCTTGCCATAAAACTCCAGTGGGTTGCCGTACAGTGGCGAGCACACATAATTGAAGAGGCTTATCCTCTTGAAGCCTGCAAAGGCTAGCATGTTGTATAGCCTCCTCCACTTTCAGCAGCGCTGACCTTGCTTCCTCAGTAAGATGCCGAGGGGAAGAAAGGTCTGAATCACCTTTAAGAATTTCATACAAGGGTTTTAATTCAGCATTGGGAATATGTAAATAACCCCTAATCCAATTTATGTCACCCAATAATTTTTGGAAATCATTTAAGGTACGTAAATTATCAGTCCTGAGAGTCACCTTTTGGGGTGTAATAGTTTTACAAGAGATACTAGCACCAAGATAATCAATAGAACCTCCTGTTTGTACTTTATCAGGTGAAATAAGCAAGCCCTTTGATTGTAATAAATGTACCAAATCAGTGTAAGCTGCTTCCAACATATTTTTGGTTTTGGCTGCCAGCAATATATCATCCATATAATGTATACACTTTAACAATGGATACTTTTGTCTGAGTGGAACAATGGTCGCTCCTACAAACATTTGACACATTGTAGGACTATTGGCCATGCCTTGAGGCAAAACCACCCATTCAAACCTTTGATCAGGTTCCTCATGATTACATGAAGGCAGAGTAAAAGCAAAACGTTCGGAGTCCTGAGGATGCAATGGAATGGAAAAGAAACAATCTTTAATGTCTATACATATCACTGGCCAATTTTTTGGAATTGTTGAAAGCAAAGGCAAACCTCTCTGAATGGGTCCCATGAGCTGCATTTGAGCATTAATGGCCCGTAGATCATGTAACAACCGCCATTTTCCAGACCTTTTTTTAATAATAAATATGGGTGTATTCCATGGAGAAGTGGAGGGTTTTATATGACCCAACTTTAATTGTTCTTGTACTAAAGCATAAGCTGCAGTCAATTTTTCAGAGGGGAGCGGCCACTGAGGAACCCACACCGGCTCCCCTGTTTTCCAGGTAATGGGCACCTGATCCTCAGCGGCCCCTAAGAAAAACCCAGCCTATGTCTATCAAGTTTTTGTTGAGGTTCTAAAGGATGTCTACGCCCCTGCAAATTTTTTCCTAATCCAAAACCTGGTCTATATCCCATGTCCTGCATTATCTTTTGGGCAACTGGTGAATATTCATTACTAAGTTGAAACCCCATGTCCTTCATAAGATCACGTCCCCATAGAGAGATTGGGAGATCGAGCACATATGGTTGAAAAGTGCCAGAACGTCCTTCAGAATCTTTCCATGATAAATGCCTGCAGCTGACTTGTGGAGCTTGAGCGTATCCCAAACCTCTTAGTGATTGATTTGAGAGCTGCACCGGCCACCCCTTTGACCAGTCCTTTAATGCAATTATGCTACGATCCGCCCCAGTATCTAGTAAACCTAAAATTGATTTGCCCTCTATAGTTAACTTTAAAGTGGGACGGTCATCCATATCTAAGGACAGGTAAACACAATTCCCTCCGGTAGTTCCAATTTCAGCACTTGTCCTTAAAAAGGAATCAGCAGGAAAGCGGGTATGTAAACTGGGTAAAATTAGCAATTGAGCAACCCGGTCTCCTGGGGAGATGGACACAATGCCTTTTGGAGCTTCCACCATAACCTTCACTGTTCCCACCGTATCCGGATTAATAATCCCAGGGAAAACATGAAGGCCTTGTAGGACGGAGGAAGCACGCCCAATTAACAAGCCCACAGTGCCAGGTGGTAAAGGTCCTTTAAACTCAGTTTCCACCAACTGGACTCCCATTTTGGGAGTTAATACGAGTCTGGTGGTGGAGCAGAGGTCCAGTCCCGCGGCACCTGCAGTGGCTCTCCGCGATTCTTGGGATGACGCAGGGACGGCCATGACTCGTTCTCCATTGTCCCATTTTCCATTGCCCCATATATTTGTGGGCCCTGGGGTCGGGGGCCCCCCCGGCCGTTTTTTGACATGTTTCTATCTTTTAAAGGTTGACCATGTATATCTCTGACGGACCTACACTCATTAGCCCAATGCTTTCCCTTTTTACATCTGGGGCATAAGCCCGGTTGACGGCTAACAGAGGTGGGCTCAATTTTGGATGTTCCCTTCTTGTTAGGACATTCTCGTTTAAAATGTCCTCCTTGACCGCACCCAAAACACTTTCCGACAACAGGGCTGGATTTATGTGATAATTGAAGGACAGCAGCAGCAAGGCCTGCATTAGTTAACGGCCCACCTATTTCTCTACAGACTTTCATCCAGGCCTCTATGCCTTTGTTTTTATAAGGAGTAATAGCTGCTTTACATTCTTTAGTACATTGTTCAAAGACAAGTTGTTTAATCAAGGGCATTGCTCTATCAGGGTCACCAAAGATTTTTCCTGCGGCGTCCACCATCCTGGCAACAAAGTCTGAGAAAGGTTCTGTGGGGCCTTGTATAATTTTAGTCAAATTGCCAGACACTTCTCCTCTATTTGGGAGTGATTTCCATGCACGGATACAAATGTTATTAATCTGTTCATATACCTCAGGGGGGTATCCTGTTTGTTGATTAGCAAACCTGCCTTGTCCCAAAAGCATATCCTTATCCCAGGCAGGGCGTCCCGCTGCATGATTTTGGGCAGCTTGCTCTACTGCACCCTCTAGCATAAATGCTCTCCAATCCAAGTATTTCCCTGGGGAAACACAAGCGCGGACTAGACTAGCCCAATCTGAAGGAGTCATGCAAAATCTAGTAAGTCCCTCCACCTGAGTAAGGGTGAAAGCGGCATCTACGCCATAAGTCCGGACAGATTCTGCCAAGGTTTTAATTATCTTAAAGTCTAAAGGCTCATGATATCTTCCCCTGTTATTGTCCTGAAATACAGGGTATGCAAGTCCCATATCTGTATTAACTGTCCTCCAAACTTGCGCATGAAAAGATCTCCCGGAACCTTGGCTCCCCCCCACATACGGGGGTGGGGCAACCGGCACCATATCTTCTTCTAGATATTCTACCTCCTCCTCCTCAGAGTTTTGTTGACCAATATTAGCTCCCTTCCCCTTCTTACAGTAGGCCTTTTTCTTCTTTTTCATTTTTATCTTACGTAGTTGTTGTAACAATATATCAAGGTCCTCAGAACTCTCTGAGTCGCTTGTGTTCTCAGGCGTTTTTAATTCGGTCAAGTCTGGGTAGAGCCTTCTCCTATTTTTATTTTCAGGCTCTTTTGCCTTCTCACTACTCTTACTCTTAATACTCTCTGCCACTTCACTATGTGATCCTTCAGATTTTTCCTCATGTAGTTGTTCAAGAACAGCCTGACCCTCACTCACAGCTTCGTGGCATTTACCATCTGTTATACATCCTCTAACTAACTTCCAAAGTGGTATAACGCCACCCTCCAAGGTACCTTGCTCATGAGCGAAATCCAGATCTTTCCCTAACTTATCCCAGCTAGGAATCGTAAGACTCCCTGAAAAGGCAAACCAAGGAGCTGCTATATCAGCTTCTCTCAAAAACATCTGCAAAGTGCTCTGCTTTACCTTAAGTCCTTTTGAACGTAGCAACCCATCTAGGGCCAACAAAATTGGGCTTGAAGAGGTAGCGCCCATAATGTTTTTAGAGCTATAAAGAAAGTGAAAGTCCAAAATCCCCGCTCTCTCCTTATTTACAGGGGAGCGTCCTTTTTTCCGCTCTCTCTTTATTTACAGAGAGAGCGCCCCGCTATTTGCTTGCGGATTCCCACTTTACCTGGGAACTTACCGGTGCACCACCCTGACTGCTGAAAGTTCTGGATCCTGGGTTCGAGGAATATAATTCCCCATCCGGGCCACCAATTGTCGCGACCCCTCGCCGGCAAGGGAAAACACGACACAGGATTCTTCTTTCAGCAGTTTATTCAGGCCTTGATTCATGTATCATCTTCTTGTGACCCGTCGCCGAGCGCCCAAGCACAGCCTAATAAAGCCTCCAGCATACCAATCTTAAGCTGCCACGTGGACCTTTCTCATAGGGTGGGAAGGGATTGCGTGCCAATTCTCCATATTAGGAGTTGTTTATCACAGGCCACAGTGGAAGCCAGCGCCATCTTCTAATGGCGGCCACGGTCTAATTAGAACGGCTCACCACAGGACAGCATTCAGCCTGGTGACCCTCAGCCTGGGGACCTCCCAGGCTCCTCACTGCCTGTGCACCTGGCCAGATACCTCAGCCTCAGCCGCAGGGTCTCACATCCTGACACAGCTTTGTCTTGACAACTCTTCTTCCACCATGCTCTGACCAAACTGAATTTCTTGTCTCCATGTTTTTCTGCTCCACACCTTGGCTCACATGGCTTCCTCGCTCTAGAATGCCATTCCCTCTCCATCTTCAGATAGCCTCATCTTGCCCACCCTTCCAGGCCCAGTTGTAAATACCTCCTCTGCTATGAAGATTCGTTGATGTCCCCAAATCTGAATGTCCATGGTGCTGTGTGCCTGTCTTGAGGCTCTTATCACTGCCTCCCTTGCATTTTTGGTCTTTCTTAGTCCCTACTAGTGGTGAGGTTACTGAAGGCAGGATCCACGTCTGAGTCTTCTCTGTTGCCACATGAGAGGGAAATATAATGCCTAACATCCAGCTATGCTCAATATAGGTCAAGAGACTTATAGTAAATAAATATTGATTGCAAGTCCATCTCTGTTTTCCTATCCCAAAGTACTCAATTATATCTCATTCATAACCCAGCATTTTAGGGCCCAGCATCTAAGACATTTTTATACTATCATGAAGGTTCCAAGAGGCCCAATATGGTTGGCTCAAGTAAAAAGGATTAAGAGGGCACAGAGGTGTCTCTGGAACCACAGTGCAGGAAGTGAAGCTTGGATCTGGGCAAGGTGTCACATGCCTATAATCCCAGCTACTTGGGAGGCTGAGGCAGGAGGATTGCAAATTCAAGGCCAGCTTGGACAATTTAGCAAGACCTTGTCTCAGAAGATAAGAAGGGCTGGGGATGCAGCTCAGAGGTAGGGTACTTGCTTAGCATATGCAAGGCCCTGCTTTCAATCCCCAGCCCTGCAGGAGGAAAAAAAAAAAAAAGTGAGACTTACCTCACAAGGAGCTGTATCTAGATCTGGTGGCTTCTCGCTCTATTTGCTGCCCACCCTCTGTCTCCTTCTGTGCCCATGCGCTGTCACTCAGCCTATCTTGGCGGCCTGGCTTTGTTTTCCTTGTCAGTCCACAACCTTAAGCCACCACCCCAGCCCTCTAGTCCAGAGCAATGACAGGTTCCTAGCCTTTAGGATCAACCCAGGTGCCAGGACGATGATCCAGTTTGTATCCAGTCAGCTATGGTCAGGAAGCAGTGGGGCACCTTGACTCCAACATGGAAGAAGGGGGCCACCAGTTCAGCTGCGGCTTTGGGGTGATAGTCCTCAGAGAAGAGGGTGCAGGCTGCTCAGACAGTTCCATACCTATTGATTGAAATGACTAATTTCCTCCAGGAAGTCTCCCTCTGATGAGAGTGGGTGAGGAAGGAGGGCAGGAATTATTTCAGACTAAAATCTTTATTCCTAATTTAAAGCACAGGCCTCAGCAAGTAACAATTGACTTCTTTACTGGAGGTTTTCAATCCTGATTGTATAATGGAATAATCTGGAGGAAGCTTAAAAAATTTCCCAGGTCCCTCCCTCAACCAATTAAGTCAGAATATATGGGGTGGGTTCTTGGACACCAACGGTTTCAAATGCCTCCAGCTGATATTAAAATGCAGCAGAGTTGAGAATCACTGAACATCCTTTGAGGGTTGCCAGTATTGTGACATTTGCTAGAGATGACATAGACACAAAGTCCAGGCCTTTGGTCAAGCTAGCATCTTATAGGTTATTTGGGGAACCTAATCTGAGAACTGCCGCAGTCTGGCTGGGCACAATCAGGAGCCACTTGTCAAAAGAAACTAACTTTATTTTTAGAACCACACACGCCAAACAAAACAGCTCCTCAGGAAAAACCCTCAGAGCCCCAACTGCCACCACTGGCTTCCCACAAGCCTCTCTCTCCACCACAAGCCTCTCCACCTCCCCCCATCCTCCTGCTCTTGAGGCCAATTGGCTGGGTCGCATGGGCGGAGCCAAAAAAGTCCCCCAATGAGCAGCTCCGTGGTCTGAAAGGGCAGGGAAACAGCCCAATGAGCATCACCGCAGAGGAGCCAATCAGCTAGATGTTGCTGGGGCTGCTATGAGCCAATTATCAGCCAGCAGCTGGAAGTTTGCTGGCAGCTGGAAGTTTGCTGGGGCCCCTTCGGCTGTGGCTCTCAACATCTCCCCCTCTCTGTTTAAACAACAAGCATGTGGCTTAGGGACCGTGCCTGCCTTAGGTTGTCCAATAGTACATATGGTCCTTACCCATTAGGTTGGTACCATTGCAATTGGATCTTACCCATCACTGACTACCGGTCCAGTATACAGCCACACCTGTGGAGAGGCCTTTGTACCATGGGGGGGGGGTTGAGGTTCTTTGCCTCACCTGCTGTTGGCCCCAAATTTTAGCTGAACGATCATGACAAGCAGTAAGGGAGGAAGATACACCAAGCCAATTGACGGCTCCTTTTGGAAAAAATTGGTACCACCGTGACATCATCAGCAAAAATAGCCCCAACAACCACAAGTCGCTGCACCAACAGATAGTTCACAATGCA
>NW_026000229.1:15675988-15795001 GCF_001458135.2 Marmota marmota marmota | reverse complement strand
AAAAAAAAAAAAAAAAAAAAAAGGTCAGTAGATAGGTATCATATAAAGTAATATAACAACTTAGGAGATCTAGTAGACTCCACAATGTGTTGTTACCACCAAAGATATCATGCTATATACGAGGCGGCATTTATAGAGGCCTAGTATCTAAGACAAGGGAGGTGGTAGTCTTGTTCCACTGTATGTGTGTTCTGTGTTCAGTTTTGGATGTCCCCCTTCTGGGGTAGAGCTAAATGGAATGAGTTCATCAAGTTGTGGAGCAGTCTGTAGGCTATAGCACCAGGGGCAGGGTGATGATAGAAAGACCTGGGGATCTTTAAACCAGAGAAGAGAGTTGTCTCTTGGACGGGCACTAGGCTTGCTCTGTATTGCTCCAAAGAGTAAACCTGCATGCAGAGATGGCGCTGGTATGGAATTTTGATGCAAACATGAGCTTCAAACCAATAAGAACTGTTAAAGATGACAGAAGCTGTTTTAGGTGGTGAAATCTCCATCACTGGAAACGACCAAATAAAAGCTGGGGACTGGGGTTGTGGTTCAGTGGTAGAGTACTTGCTTCGCATTATGTGAGGCACTGGGTTCGATCCTCAGTGCCACATAAAAATAAATAAAGATATTGTGTGTCCATCTACAAATTTAAAAAAATTTTTAAAAGATATTGTGTCCATCTACAACTAGAAAAAATATTAAAAAAAAAAGCTAGACCACCATGGTTAGGAATATTGGGAGGGGAATTTTGCTGAATGGTTGCTCTAGTTTTCTCCTACTTAAGTGTTCAGACGCACGCAGCCTGAGAAGAAAAACCACAAATGGGGAGGAGTGGGGAAGGAGGACAAGCAGAGCTCTCACCACACATTAATCTGTTGGCCTTGGATTGCAGGAAGGTGCCGCTGGAGCCGAGAACACAGGTGAAATGACAGGTGAAGAGGGTAAAGCTCCTGGTGAACAAGGAACTAAGAAAAGTGGAGGTGATGGCAAAACTGAAGCAGAAGAAAAAGAAGATGAACCCAAAGGTGGAGGTGAAAACCAAGCAGAAGATGGTGACATGAAAGGTGACAAAGGTGAAACTGGAGCCCAAGAAGTCAATGCTGAAAATCAAGATGAAGCCCAAAATGAGAAAGGTGCAGATGATGAAGGGGGAAGTGATGGAGGGGATAGTGAAGAGGAGGAGGAGGATGAGGAGGAGGATGAGGAGGAGGAGGAGGAAGAGGAGGAGGAAAAGGAGGAGCCTCTGTCCCTGGACTGGCCTGAGACCAGGCAGAAGCAGGCCATTTACCTCTTCCTCCTGCCCATCGTGCTCCCACTGTGGCTGACGGTGCCTGATGTCCGAAGGCAGGTGAGTGCCCAGCTGTACCTCAGGCTGCCTGTCCATGGGCTGTGGGGCCTCTAGGTCCCAGGGCTCATACTCAAGGGGAGGGAGAGGTTGGCAGGGTTCCACCACTGCAAGGATGTGCGACATGACTGCAGCTCTGGAGGGAGACCATGCCTAGGTGACATACCACTGGGATTGGGGGCCCCTAGACTTCACACGTGCCTTTTGTCCCTCATAATCAGTGTCCCTGTAAATAGTGTGATCTAGTCTCCTTAATTCCTGATTCTTGATTTATTATTTAGGAATGATGCCACTGTATCATGTTTCCATGGGATTTTTTGAAAACTCAGGGTGGATACTGATATTCCTACCCAGTGTTTCTATTTGTAGAGAAGGAACTGACTAACGTGTTCTACTCAAAGAGAGTCCATTTTCTGTCTTTGGGTCCAGAGAGGATGGGGCAGGGTGAGATTGCAAAAGCCAAACGAGATGTCCTGATGGATCTGGATCGAGGGCAAGCAAATAGCTCTTGAGTTTGGTGACTGTTGAGTGCCTTCCTGGCTGGACTCCCCTGCGCTCACCTTCTT
The DNA here is from genome assembly GCF_001458135.2 of Marmota marmota marmota. NCBI lineage: Eukaryota > Metazoa > Chordata > Mammalia > Rodentia > Sciuridae > Marmota > Marmota marmota. Next base: position 15,793,102 of record NW_026000229.1, on the reverse strand, counting down.
GCCCATCCACCTCAAGGCGCTCACTGGAGACAACGCCTCAGTCCTACTCTGGTCTCCAGACCCTCCCATCACTTCCACCAGACCTTGGCACCGACCCTGGGGCTCCCTCAGGAGGGCCAAAGACCTTTAGCCTTTTTTTCTCTTCCTTTTAAAACAGGAGTCTAAAAAGCTTTTTGTTATCACCTTCCTGGGATCCATCATTTGGATAGCCATGTTCTCCTACCTCATGGTGTGGTGGGCTCACCAGGTAAGTGAAGGGCAGGAGCTCCAGTCTTGCACCAGCAGCTCCCAAGGGCACTTTTTCCTCTCAAGATTAATTTCCAGTACCCAGGGAATATCAAGGAACAAGTGAATTTATGTAGTTTCTATGTTGTTTCTAAAGGTTTAAAAGTACAGACATCTGATTGTGGTGGGCACCCAGCTTTTGTTTCGTGTGGTATTCATCCTAGCACAGAAAGCCTCTCCACTCCAGCGATCATGTCTTATTAGCCTTCTTCCCTACTTTTTCTGTCACGCGGTGCACCTCTCTCCTCCTGGGGAAATCCCTCACACTCTGACAGCCAGCTCAGTTTTGCTGGCTGTCTGGCTTCTTCCCAGTCCTGGTCCCCGTACCCAGGGCTTTTCCGTCTGGCTTGGAATCGTCGTTCCAGAGCTGTAAACCTCTGCAAGCTTTTCTCCCCTCCCTCGGCTGCCAATAGGGCTTGTGCCATACGCCCGTCTGCGGCCTCTAATTTGGTTCCTGGCAACGGCAGAGGTCTGTGTTTTCTGGAAATGCTGAGGTAAACAGATATTTGGAGAAGCAGCCCTTTGGGCAAGGTAGACGTGCTATAGTTGGAGTGAAGGCAAGGGCGGAGCTGGTAGTTCAACTTGGAGATGAGCAGGGCCTCGCTCTCTCCCTGTGGCCACCCATCCCTTGCTCAGATGGAGGGCGTGCACTGAGCTCCTTGGAAGGGGCTCCCCCTGCACAGAGTAGTCTGGGGTTGGTGCTGTGAAGGCTCTGTGGGTTTTCCCAGACTCTTGCCGTGGTTTCTCATTACTGTTGCTGGTTTACTAGGTTGGCGAAACAATGGGGATTTCTGAAGAGATCATGGGTTTGACAATCCTGGCAGCTGGCACATCAATTCCTGACCTCATCACCAGTGTGATTGTTGCTCGGAAAGGCCTGGGAGACATGGCTGTATCCAGCTCTGTGGGTAGTAACATATTTGATATCACTGTCGGGTGAGTGGCGATGTTCCTTTCCAAGGCATGTGAAGTAAAACTGGAAATCCCTGCGCGGCTGTTTGCTGGTTTTCTGCTTCATTCATTACACGCGAATAAAAGGGCGTGCACAGTTGTTGTTTCTACAAGGCAACAAAGTATCCTTCCTTCATCATCACAGCCCAAAAAAAGGGTTCACAGAACTTTAGCGCTGTTGGAAATGTAACTGACTAGAATTGACAGATGAAGTGAAAAATGAAGCTCACTCCATTCCATTACAAACAGTCCAACACAGGTATCCAAGTTTGCAGACGGGTTGGAAGGAAACTTTTCACTTCTTGATATTCCAGCTCATTTGCATTTGGATTCCTGCTAGCCCAGTCTCTAAAAAGCATTTTGCATAAACAAGCAATTCCTTCTTCCTCCTGTTCCCATCCTCTTCCCTGTCCTCCTGACCTCATCAGAGCAGAGCGTTATTTCCATTTCCCCAATCCTGGCCTGGATGTGATTCCCTTTAATTTGAATTGTGAAGTGCTTGCCTAGCAGGCATGAAGCCCTGAGTTTGATACATACATAGAAATAAATTGAATGTGTACATGCGTATTGGAATGGGATGGCAGACAGTGGCAAAGAGGCCTAGGAGAGCCCCCTAAAGAATTTAAAGAAACTTTATCCTGACATAGGCTTTAGTCATAAAAATTTAAGAGAGTCAGGGGTTGTGCCTCAGTGGTAGACCACTTGCCTAGCATGTTTGAGGCACTGGGTTCGATTCTCAGCACCACATATGAATAAAATGAAGGTCTATCAACGACTAAATAAAAAAATTAAGAAAAGATTTTTAAAAATTTAGAGATTCAATTGATCTGTGTTAGTCATATAGAAGGTAGAAAGCATACAGGAAAGAAAATAAAGTTCTAACTCAGAGCAGTGTTCTAATCCAGATTTTCCCAATCATTAGCTGTGAATCCTTGGACAAGCACTTTAATTTCCCCAAGCCTTAGTTTCCTCACTTTGAATTGGGGCTAATAATTTCCGCTCTATTTCATAGTTTCTTTTTTTGTTATGTGTGAAAAAAATAAGTGCTTAGTAAACTGTAAAATACTAATTAAGTATACGGAATTATTATAAACATTAAGAATGTTCACAATATTTCTTTAATCTTGCAGCTTGCCTGTTCCTTGGCTGCTTTTCTGTCTTATCAATGGATTGCAGCCTGTGCCAGTCAGCAGCAATGGCTTGTTTTGTGCAATTGTTTTGCTTTTTCTCATGCTCCTGTTTGTGATCTCTTCAATTGCATTATGCAAATGGAGAATGAACAAGATCCTGGGCTTCACAATGTTCCTTCTTTACTTTGTATTCCTGATAATCAGTGTGATGTTAGAGGATCGAATCATATCCTGTCCTGTATCTATCTGAGTCAGTCATTGTATTCACAATGGACATAGATAAGATTGTGCCAGAAGTTGTTGTACCTGTTATATTAATAAAAGAATGAACATGATGGAGGAGAGTGAACTGAATAGTCCGGATTCTCTGATGGGAATGTGATTTGGGACTGAGCCTTATCCTTGAAGCTCATTGTGGGTCAAGAACCTCACCTCTGGAGGAGTGGAGTTCCCACCTCTTTCTCAGGAAGACTTATCTCTCGTGGAGGCTGCAGAAGGAACCCTGAAGCCAGAATGTCTTCTAAATTAAAGAACTGGGGACTGGGGTTGAGACATGCACAGCAGAAATAAGAAAAGGTCCCTTGTTCATAGTTCCCTGATCATTCCTGAAGAGCCACGGGTTTAAAGATGTAGATGGGGGTCTACACCTCACTCTCTTGGCTCTGCTCCAAGCACACACTACAGTTTGCTATGTGCCCTTTTTCTGTTCAGATGCGAAGTTTTATCAGGCTTGCAGTAATTATATGTTCAGTTACTGAGTTTAAGGAGTTAAGGCTACGGGGAAAAATAATAGAAATCAATTCTCATTCTACATCATAGTCCAGTAAAATGTACACCAGCATTTTTCTAGCTTTAAAAGAAAGCATTAGCTTTTATTGTTACATTTCTGAAAAGTGAAATTACAACAGGAAGCAGCCTGAGAAATGAAAATTTATAATTTGCTCTTGAATTGGGAAGAGTGGAGATTAGAGAAGGAAAACTACTTTAAGGGCTATTTAAAAATATGTTCTTGTTAGAAAACCCAAATTTGAATTATCTCTATCAGTAGTCACTTTGAGGGGTTGACATTCAGCTGCCCTGGCTCTGCCCCTCCAGCATGTTTTACAGTGGCAATGGTCACTAGTGAGTGAAAAGGGATGTAATATTTTTTTTGTGTATGTGGGGGTCAGGTACTGGGGATTGAACACAGGGGCACTTTCCCACTGAGCCACATCCCCAGCTCCTTTTTGTATTTTATTTAGAGATAGGGTCTCATTGAGTTGCTTAGGGCCTTGCTAAGTTGCTGAGGCTGACTTTGAACTTGTGATCCGCCTGCCTCAGCCTCCTGAGCTGCTGGGGTTATAGGCATATGCCAGCGTACCCAGCAAGGGATGTAATCCTAAAGAGCCCAAAGTCAGTAGAGCCAAATATGGTTTATAAAGTAAGAGATCCAGTGGGGCAATGCTATTTTTTTTTTTTGTCAACCTAGATAGGATTGTAAGGCTAGACTGATTTCTTGTGTGGTTCACAAGTGGATCTTAAGGCAATTTACAAAGGGGAAATGCTTGCCACAATAACAACATGTTGTAGCTAATGTAAAGGACACTTGTACTTTTTTAAAAATTTTGTGGTTACACGACTTATGTGGAATTTGATATGCTTGTATATTAAGCCACTGGTTACTGCTTTTACTAGCATTGTTAAGGGGCATGTTAGAAATAACTTTACTGGTATCAGAGCAAAATGAGCTTGGGTGACTAACTTATGATGGCAAATATGGCTTCAATTACAAACAGGAGGAATGACTGATTCATTAAAGCAAGAAGATAGCAGGACGGATGTGATGTGGGAAAAAAAGATCAGTTATTTTGGTGTGGGAGGGCTAAGGTGTTCAAAAAACTACATTTTTAAAGATGAGCTGCTTCATTTAATTAATTGCTTCACTACTTCAGGACTCCCATGATTTGAAAGTAATTTTTATTAAAAATTTAGTAAAAATTATGAGTCCCAGTGGTATTTTGTTTTACAAACATGGATGGGCTCATCCTTGTCTTAAGATCATATAAGCAGAATGCTCAAGAGAAGACTAATGAATACGAAATTCTATATTCTTAAATTAATTAATCTCATTCTTGATGGGGCCACACTGTGGAGTCTCCATTTATGAGGGACCAGGAATAGGAAGGGACATCCCAATATCAAAATTCTGGGTGCCAACCTGGTGTCTATAGCCAAGTCCAGCTAACCTCAAGGAAGTCACCTCCTTGCTGACAGCCTGGATCTGATGTTTTTCATCGGACTTAATGAGGAGAGATGAACAGTGAAATGGTCTTTTACAATAAAGTGCTGAGATAGCCATTTAATAATTAAAATGAACTCCAATTACATAATTATCTTTCCCTAGTTTGCTGGACTTCTGGCATCCCTTTGCCTACCAAGAAAGTTCTGGTCACTTCACATTATGACAGAACTAAGTTATAAGAGATGAAATCTGGGTATTGGCAAATGAGTAGAAATTCACCGGGTAAGAGAAAAAGAAAATTCCAGGGAGATGGAAAACTCATGTAACTTCTAAAAGATTAATTTGTTATGCTTGGAAATTAAAATTTCTGTCACACATTTACAAATCTTCAGTTGAATAAAAATCATGCTTTTAAAGAAAGTACCATCTTAAAATGTCAAGAAAATATTGAGATGATCCTCTCATTTTTTTTTTTTAAATATTTATTTATTTTTCGGTGGACACAACATCTTTGTTTGTATGTGGTGCTGAGGATCGAACCCGGGCCGCACGCATGCCAGGCGAGCGCGCTACCACTTGAGCCACATCCCCAGCCCCGATCCTCTCATTTGATATGCAAATAATCTGTATAGTTACCTGGGACAAATTCTTGGTCATTCATTCAGCCTAGAAAGCCTTAAGTGTTCCCACATGAGTATCTCAACTGGAAGACAATTGAGATACTCATGGCTGTGCCATGGATGACTTTCTTCATTCCCCTTAGGGTTGCATTTACTTGATGGTCTTGGCAACAGGTTTGAGCCAGATTTCAAAAAATGTGAAATTCTTTCTAATTAAATGGGTTAGGATTCTGTATGTAAATAAAAAAGGAATTTATTCCAGATATTTGAAAATTATATGTATTTAGGTGGTTACTATACTTTTATTGACTTTAAATGCCAATAAATACCTTTGGCTCTGATTCCTTTTTTGTTGCCCTGCAGGTTCAGCCTGCAATGTGTTCTATGACTGGCTGTTATGAAAGATGCAAAGAGAGTGCTCATAAGCAGGTCTGATCATCCCCAGGGTACCACCAGGGCCTGGCAGGATATCCTGGGCCAAGACTGTCTATACAACAGAAGGTACATTCTGGTCTTTAGGTTGTTGCTGTGATAAAACAAAATCTAGAGGACTTGATTTATGGAAAAGTCTATCAGTTGCTCCAATGGTTTTTATTACAGTATCACATTTGATAAGAAAAAATTTTAAATACAAAAGGAGGGAGCCATCCAAAGTAATAGCAATTGTGGAAAGGCAACAATACCTTTATCAGAAGTCTATTACCATTTAGGAGTGTAAGCACAAGCACACAGACTTTTGGAATCAGAGATGAAAATTCCTTGTTGGTTAGTATACTACTACTTTGTAAACAAAAATAATTTAGCCAGCAAATGTGCTTTCTTTGAAGCCAGGTAGTACAAAGTACTAAGGATATTAAAGTAACTTGGTATGCAGCTGCTAAATTCTGAAATAAAGTCTAGTGCTTTAACAAAATAGGAAGAGGCAGAACATACACTAACTCTGGCATGATGGCCAAAGACCCTCTCAAAGAGGCAGCCTGCTCTTTCCCCTTTTGTCTGATTTAAAGTACCTAATAGTAGCTCTTAAGTTCTAGTGGAAAAAAATAAAAATAAAGCTGAAGTACTTACTGGATACTACCAAATAAATGTTTTCTTTCCACAAAATTTCTATATACACTCAGCCAACATTTGTTAGTTGCACTAAAGTGTAATAATAATCATCAGCATAAAGTAAAAATAAGTATGTACTGCCTAAACGTTTAATCTACATTTTCCAGGATTATTTTCTACATATGAAAATGGGGAGACAGATTAGAAAATCTTATAACAAAATAAGCTGGCGGTTTTAGGGCTTTAAAGAAAAAATTCCAGAAAAGTCTGAATAAGGATAAATCAAGATGAACAGCTGCATAATTCCCTGTGTGGCAAGAGAAGGAAAAATTTGAAGATCTAAAATACAATATAAAATACAAATGTGTGACATTCAAACATAATGAGAGGAGGGTAATAAACAGATTATACAAGCACAAAGCATGGTTTATTTTCCACAATTTAAACATATAAACAAAACTAAGTATAAGAAAATAAGAGATAACATAGTAAAAGGGCATCTCTGTCCAACATGATTGGCCACGATTCCCTAAAATGTATGGTCAAACAGAAAACCGAAAAACCTTTGTACAGAGTTATTTTAAAGGATGATCCCTATTTTAATATTCTTTGGAGCAGGGTTTACCATTTTCTGTTTATGTTTTAGGTTTTATTTTTAAAAACTGTCTTTCTGCAATAATAATCCCTAGGGATTAAAAGTAGGGGAGATACAAATTTATCTAAAAGTAGAAACAAAATCAGAGTGGGGGGGAGGAGATAAAAATTATATTCACTTTTCCAAATGAGTAAACTATCAAGAATGGGTTCTGTCTCACTCCTTTCTGTCAAGATATTTGAAATCTATAAACTATGATTCCTTCATATTGTTGGTATTAAGTAAACAACAGTGCAAATGTTCTTGGAAGAGAATAAAAACAACAAAACCCAGAAGAGAATGAACCTCAGAATCCTGTTTGGAGAGATATTTACTACCATGCCAAAGCCTCCTCTATCAAACATCTGTGTCAGTTGACAACTTTCAAATGATTTAAAGAACCAAAAGACTCACACAGAATGTAAAGCTTAGATTTAAATAGTAAAGAAGAATAAAACTGGAGTGGTATTTACAAAGGAGAGGCAACTGGGCATTATGGCACACGTCTGTAATCCCACTATAATCCCAGCAATCTGAGAGGCTGAAGCAAGAGGATCGAAAATTTGAGGTCAGGCTCAGCAATTTAATGAGACCATAAGCAATTTAGCCAGGCCCTGTCTCAAAACAAAAAATAAAAAAGGGCTAGGAATGTGGCTCAGCGGTAAAGTGCCCGAGTTCAATCCCAGTAACAAACAAGCAAACAAACAAAAACAACAATGAAAGGAAGGCAGATATATGTATAGCACCAGATTTTTCAAGTAAGCAAGTTCAGTGTCAAACTAATTGAACTAATGTTTTGCATTTTTAAACTCCATTACTGTCAGAGTAGAAAAGCTGTGAAATGTTTCAGCTTGGTGCTATTCACTAATGGCATGAGATCAAAAAGTAGTTTTTCTGTGGTTGATCTAAGTCTCAGGACTCCAAGATGTTTCAGAGTGTCATGAACTCTATTGGCTTTACACATCCAATTTAGGACCATCCATTTTACTTCTTTAAAACTGACTAGAAACTTCCTTCATTAATGGCAATCTATGCAAATATGTACACACACATATTGAAAAATCTATAAATAATTCTAACAGCCAAAGGATGCTTTTTCCTTACCAGAAATTACCCAAAGAAAAAGATACTAGAAATAATGTGGCTAAAAATATATTTTCAAAAGTCAATTTAATACTCATGGTATTTAAACAGTCAATTTATTATTATCTGATTTCTGCATTTTTAGATTCCACAAACTTCAGATTCTGAAGCTGGTTGAAAAGCTAAGTTCCTCAATATGGGAAATTCTACTTGGCTGTATTTTTAGAGGGTTATTATTTTTCTACTGTTGAAAAAATACTTTGAATATTTATATATAGTATTAACAGAATACCTCAGTAATTCATATATCAGATAAATATTTTATAGTACAATTTACATCTCCAATATTTAGATATTAAAATAAGGTAAAATTTGGAATAGTCAATTGTCTTTCATATTTCCCAATATAAGTTTTCACATAGAATATTAAAATTTAAGTTGATATTTGCATTGTGAGCCACTTTCTCTGTGTCCTGTATGTATATATCAGCAATAGAAGAGATTTTGGAATCACGGTCTGGTGAATCTCTGCTCAATGAGTCAGTCTGGCCAGTGTACACCATCCTTGCCAGGACACACTGACTGTAGTCAGGCCTACGGTGCTAATATGCAATCCTAGGAGGACACTGACCTAGTACTAACATTTTAAAATTTAATTTTCCCAAGTAATAAAATATATATATATAGATATAGATATACATATACATATAGAGATCTGCAGTTGTACTAAATACTTCAAATAACAGCAGACAAGGAAAATAAACACTTGCTTCATAAGTTTAAATTCATTTTAACTTTGCTATATTAAATTTAAAAATTAAAAAAATATCAACTTACTATAAACAATTTAAAATATGTATAATACAACTTCATGGTCAAAACATTTGAAGAGTCTATGAAAACAAAACATACTTTAATCTTACATTTCTGTTTAGGTTCCATACATGATTTTTCTGTCTCTTCTAAGAGAAATCATAAGACAGTTGTCATATTTTATGGCAACCAATTTTGTTAAGAGATTTTGTCATTGCAAAAATACTTAATTACTTATTACAGGAAGTTAAAGAGAAAAGAAATGGGAAACAAAGTGGTTCTCTCCCTATTTGTTACTATCCTCTTCTGAAAACATTCAGTACAGAAGTGCTCTGAACTTTCTGAACCATTTACAATTGCATTCTCAAAAATTGGAGAAAAAATGTTTAGAGTCTAAAAATGAAATTACTTTGTACAATAACTATACAATATATACTGAATGTACACACACACACACACACACACACACATCTTATAGATAAGGTTCTCCAAAGGTTTTTCGACATTCCATCACTCCCGTACTTGGTGGTCTATCACAGTTGTGTGTACTCTTGACTTGACTAGGTGTGAGACGATCATATGCCATTTTATATTCTTTGTCAAATGCATCTGTAAAAATTCACGAACAAACAAAGCTATAAAAAACTTACGTCTGAAACAGACAATAATCAAGTTTCCATAATACTACAGAACCACAGAATTTGGTGCTAACAAGGAATCTCTAGATAATCTGCTATCTGAAGTACCACAAATTTCAAGGCTAGAGCTCCCAGGAGACCTTAAAGTCCATAGTATTTTAGAGCTAGATTGCATAGACCAATTTTAATTTTACCAAGCACAAAATTTAAAACAAAATACCATATACAATTTTTTGTACCTTAATTTTCATTCTCAATAAACACAGGAAGAATAAGTAATGGTATTCTCCCACCAGAATAGAGAAAAAAAATTATCCATATTTTCTTAACTTTTATGGTTTAAATTTTTACATTTAATTTTCTGCCCCAACAGAAATTTATTTTGGTTTATGTGCCCTAAACTTCCTATTATGGGATACCCTTGGGAAAAAAATCCAAGTATCTTCTGACATCATGCAATGATTTTTGCCCCTTTATTTCTCACGGGAAATAGATGGAGCTAGTAGACTGTGACTTTATTATTAAGGACATTATTCTATGGCCTGTGAACTTCTTGTGCAGAGGACAATTCACATGTGAAAAAGGGAGAACATGGGTTTAGAAGTTTCTGTTAAACATTTCTGTGTAGAAATTATGCTATCTTACCAATTTTTAACACACACTGGGGAAAAATCTGCCCTTCAGAGATCCAAATGAGGTATGCATAATCTGAGTATTACTCAGGTTCCATATTTTTGATTTAGGGAGACAACAGACAACAGAACATCTTCCCCCTCCTGACACAGTACCACAATGGTGCCCACAGAGGCGGTTTGAGTTCAGAGCCAACTGCATGAGCAAGTAAGCCTCTCCAGCTTGGCAGTCCAGATTTCTCTGAACATTCAATGAAATCACCTTTGGCAGAGGGCTAGGGAAAGACCTGAACACGTCCTGGGCTTGTACTGGGTAGAGAATAAAGGAATGGTAAAAATGATCTTTTCTTGGAATTCTTTTTATCATCATAGTTAAAAGGCTGAGTTAAAATAACACTCTGCCTCATTTTGACAAGTTTCAGCTTCTTTCCTTAGTGGCTAGAATGATTCTTTCAACACTATATAATTGACTGCCTTTCCTAAGTGATTTTATCATATTATCATGATTTTATCTTATATTCTCACAGATATTTTTGTCTATTTCTAGACTCTATTCTGTCCTATTGAGTTTTCTAGCTCTCCCTGTGCTAGCATCACCTTGCTATAATTACAGGAGCTTCTATAAAGGTAAATCCTCTAATGATTCTTTAAATAACATTTTCTGAATATTCCTTTTATTATCAGATTACCTTTTAAAAATTGAGATATAATTCACACACCATACAATTTACCAATTTTAAGTGTAAAGGCCAGTTTTTTGGGATATATTCACAGGATTGTACAATAATCACCATTATCTAATTCTAGATCATTTCATCTCACCCAAAAGAAAACTCATAGCAGTTAGCAAACTTTTCCCATCCACCCCTCCTCCTAGGCCCTGGAAACCACTAATCTACTTTCTATCACCACAGATTTGTCCATTTTGGACATTTCATTATAAACCTAATCGTACATACAGTATATGGTCTTTTATGTCTGACTTCTTCTACTAAGTCTGTTTTCAAGGTTAATCCATGTGGTAGCATGTATCAGTATTTCGTTTCATTTCTTTTTTTTGGTACTGGGGAATTGAACTCAGGGGCACTTGACCACCGAGCCACATCCCCAGTCTTATTTTGTATTTTATTTAGAGACAGGGTCTCACTGAGTTGCTTAGCACCTAGCTTTTGCTGAGGCTGGCTTTGAACTCTCGATCCTCCTGTCTCAGGCTCCTGAGCTGCTGGGATTACAGGTGTGCACCACTATAACCTGGTTCATATCTTTTTATAGATAATATTCTATCATTTATTATGTTACATTTTGTTTATTCATTCATCAGGTGATGTATATGTGGATTTTTCCACTTTTGGGGCTATTATTTATTTAATGTTGCTATGAACATTCATGTAGAAGTTTCTATAAAGAATATATGTTTTCAATTCTCTTGAGTATATACATCTAGGATGGAACTGTCAGGTCATAACTCTATGTTGAACATCTTGAAGAAATAAAAAAAAACTGTTTCTACAGTAGCTACATAATTTTATATTCCCACAGCAACAAATGAGGGTCCCAGTTTCTCCACATCCTTGCTGATACTTGTTATTTTCTGTTTTTCTCACAACAGCTATCCTAGAAGATGTGAAGTGGTATGTAATTGTGGTTTTGATTTTCATTTTCCTAATGACTAAAGATGTTAAGCATCTTTTCTTGTGTTTATTAGTCATTCCTACATCTTTGGAGAAATGTCTGTTAAAATACTTAGTCAAGTTTTAAAGTGTATTGCTTTTTATTTTATTTTATTTTTTATTTTTTATTTTTTTTTATTTATTTTTTATTTCTCGGCGGACACAACATCTTTGTTTGTATGTGGTGCTGAGGATCGAACCCGGGCCGCACGCATGCCAGGCGAGCGCGCTACCGCTTGAGCCACATCCCCAGCCCGTGTATTGCTTTTTAAAATTAAAAAAAATTTTTTTCTAGTTGTAGATGGACACAATATTTTTATTTATTTACTTTTTATGTGGTGCTGAGGATCCAACCCGGTGCCTTACCCTGTGAGGAAGGCACTCTACCACTGAGCTGCAATTCCAGCCCCTAAAGTGGATTGTTTTTAATGTCAAGGTATAAAAGTTCTTTATTTATACTGATTACTAAGCCTTTATCAGACATAATGCAAATATTTTCTCTTATTCTGTAGGTTATATTTTTACTTTTCTGATACTGTTCTTTAATGCACACATGATTTTAATTTTTTAAAAATACTTTTATTTTGTTGTAGTTGTAGGATTGAACTCAGTGCCTTATCTATATGAGGAAAGTGCTCCACCACTGAGCCAGAACCCCAGGACCTTATTTATTTTTTTATCTGGTGCTGAGGATCGAATTCAATGCCTCGAGCATGTGAGGCAAGTGCTTAACCACTGAGCTATAACCCCAGCCCATGATTTTAATTTTAATGATGTCCAATTTAATCTATTTTTGTTTGATTATGTTTTTATTGCCTCCCAAGTAACACCCAGTCTAAAATTCATTCTTCTAGAAGATCTGCCCTTTAGTTGAAGAGTTTGGTCAACTTACATTTAATGAAATTACTGATAAAGAAGGATTTATGGGGCTTGGGTTGTGGCTCAATGGTATAGCACTTGCCTAGCACGTGTGAGGCACTGGGTTCAATCCTCAGCACCACATAAAAAATAAATAAATAAAGTTATTGTGTCCATCTACAACTTAAAAAAAAGAAGGATTTATATGTGCAATTTTTCTATTTTTCCCATGTCATCTTAATTTTTCCATCACTTTTTTCTTGTGTGTTAATTAGACATTTTCTTCTATACCATTCAATTCCCTTATTATTTCCTTTACTATATATTTATTCTAGCCTATTCCTATATTAGTTTTCCAGCTGAACTTTAGAATCACTTGTCAAATTTCTTATTTTTAATACTCTCCAGTGTTTCACAATCATTAATGTAAAAAACAGACATTCATATCATTCTGCTCAAAGTGCCCTGGTTGCGATTTGAACCTATTCATCCTATTTCTCTTTTTAGCAGAAAGGGCAGTTTGGCACATTCATACAATATTTGCTTACAAAGAATGTTACAGGTTAAATAAACTACACTTCCTTCAAATATTCCTTGATTTTCAATAATTTTTACATATCTATCAGAATTTCTCTCAAGATTCCCAACTTTATTTCAGTTAAGTGATCAGCAACTTAATGTGACTTCTAAGTAGAATGTTCCCTGATTATAATTCTCTGGGTCATACTTTTTTTTTTTAAATGATACTAAATATTGATCTCTATATAGGTTGAATTAAAGCTAACTTTTAAGGACATTTTCGTGTAAGTTAATTTCCCATTCTTATTTTCTAAATAAGCAGATTAATTTCTAACTAAATGAGTCTTTGTTCTTAAAATGTTCACTTAAAATAACACACTCATCTAATAATTTCATTCTGTAAGATACTTGCCATTTCACCCATATATACCTTTGCTGTCAAATTCTATAATCTCCTGGCATGATGGCTGACAATCTCTGGTGGTACAGTCATTTCTGGCTAGATGGCATCTGATAAACCCTTGAGACACCCAATTAGGGACAGTAGCATTCAGCTGCCCTCTTCACTTGCTAACTTCTGCTTTTTTACCCAATCCTTAGTGAACTGATGGAAGGCCAGCACCAGGGGAGAGCCCTTGCTTTCTCATCATGCTCCATTTGATTAAGTTACTTGTAATGGTGCATATGCTTATTATATATATCGTCATCAAGACTGATGGCACTAATCAATGGCTGTGGCATTTTAAAAGTTAAATGATGTGGGCTGGGGTTGGGGCTCAATGATAGAACACTTGCCTAGCATGTTTGGGGCACTGGGTTCAATTCTCAGAACTACATAAAAAAATAAATATACTGTGTTAGCTATAGCTAAAAATATTTTTTAAAAGTTAAACGAAGTGCTGATGCTAAAAAGTAATTTGTTTTTGTTAAGACTAGTGTACAATCACCTAAGAGAATCATGACCCACTATATATTCTTTTAAATAATGAGTGGGTTTATGTAGGGCACCCAACTCAGAAACCAACCACTCCTATAAGATGAATTATGTGGATCAATTATCCTTTTCATCATACTATTTGCAACATTATAACTTTTCAAACAGAATGCCAAAACTCTACTTGAGTCTCTCAATGACTGACAGCTATTTAAATTAAATCTAGCACTAAATCTGCCACTAATGTTTTCTCTTTCCTTCTTTTTTCTTCCTTGCTTTCTTTTCTTAGGATTTGGAAGTAGAAACTTAAGATGTTAAGCTAGTCAGGTGCAGAGGTGCAGACCAATAGTCGCAGTACTCAGAAAGTCGAGGCAAGAGGATTGCTAGAGCCAGGGGTTTAGACAACATAGCAAGCTCCCATCTCGAAAAAACAAACAAAAAACAATAATTGGGAGAAGGATATGACCAATCAAAAAAGTTTAAAATCTCCTAAAATATATATTTAACTACTTTACATTCTTTCTGAATAAGCCTCATGTTATCAGTGATAGGACACATTACTTAAAGCCTTGGATTGAAAACTAAGACTGTTTGGTTAAAATATAGCTCTATTATGTATTGTGAAATGTGAGATTAAGCTACTTCACCTGAGCCCTTCAGTGTTTTCAACAATATGAAAATGATACTCGTACCCATTTCTCATAGGATTTTTGGGAGAATTACATGAGATAATACATGGAAAGTACTTGCTACATTACTTTTATTATTTATCTTTATTAATACTACCATTACCAGAATATCAAAGTACCTTTACAATAGATAAAAATCAAAGAAACAATTTTTTTTTTATTATTAGAACAAATTAAGACTACCAATAGAAAACACTGAAAATTGTACTGCATCATGTAAATGTCATATATTATTTTTTATACTGAATTACCTATATCAATGTTTTCTCTTCCCAGTGCCACAAGTGAAAGAAATAGTATTTCTCTGTATAAACTCCTAGGAAATAAAAAGCATGAAGAAAATATTAATATCCATATAGTTTATATGTTCTCTACAAAAATATTTATATTAACATAAACATGATATAGTCTAAAAATTACTAGGCAAATAAGGTGTGATTGCTTAGAGGAATATGTTCGTTTAAGGGAATAACTTACCTCTGTCTTTTAAAATGTGGACACTTATTGAGTGTCTCTAAAATCTGACTCATTGGTCCATAGACATCATTCATTTTAATGCTTTTTACCATACTTTTCAATAGTTCCTGGTTAAATGAGTTATCATTTTTTTGTAATAAATGAACCATTGGATACTTCTGGGCTGTAAAAGAACAAGAGTAGATGAAGGAAATGTTCCATGTAGAAAGAAGAAATTAAATAGTAACTGACAGCTGTTGAAGAAGTTACAAAGCACTAAAAATAAATTTAAGGGCAATAGATAAAAGAATAGAAATCTACAAATGAAGAGAGCAAAAAAAGGAAAAAGAAGACAAATAATGACAAAAATAGACTGGAAGTTTCTGTGGTTTCAGACGGACAACCCAAAGTAATTTCCTTTAATACAGCCCCTGAAGGAAATTAGCAGCCAAGGATGAAAACAAATAAAAAATAACTGGGACAAGCAATGTGCTAAAAGCCAAATGGTACAAAACATAACCAACCCCTCTAGCACATACACAGCACCACTCAAAAAACAAAACCAAATCATGTAAAATTGGACCTACATAGAAGGTAGCACTAAAAAAATCAAATTTAACACTCACTCTCAAACAAAAGAGTACGATTTTGACCTGTAAGACAAAAAGTTGTACAGTGAAATAAGTCAGTTATATGTAAAATTAGGCTATTTAAATTAAGTAGTGATTACTCTCTCATGAGTGAAGTCTGCATTCTATTATAGCACTTACTGTGGGCATTCCAGAGGATGTACAAAGGCTGCCCTGGATCCTGATGTAATTTCATATTGTCCCATAACATTTGTATTAAAACATATTTACTATCTTCAGACATACAGTGGCGAGGAATCTGTGTTGTAAAGTAAAAAATATTCATTAGTGATCCTTAAATGGTAATTTTTTATAAGTATTTTATAAAATCATCATAAATTTTTGTTTAGGTTTTAAGTGTGCAGGAGAAAAAAATACAGAAAATGATTGATTTGTATGTATTTGATATCTCCTGAAGGAAGACATGTTGCATAGAGAAACTAACAATTTCTTTTCTTTTCTTTTTTGGTACTGGTGATTGAACCCAGGAGCACTTTACCATTGAGCCATATCCCCAGCCCTTTTTTTTAAAAATATTTTTTTAGTTATAGTTGGGCACAATACCTTTATTTTATTTGTTTATTTTTATGTGGTGCCAAGGATTGAACCCAGCTCCTCGCACGTGCTAGGCGAGCGCTCTACCGCTGAGCCATAACTCCAGCCCCCCCCAGCCCTTTTTATTTTTTATTTTTGAATTGGGGTCTCACTGAGTCACTTAGGGCCTCCCTAAATTGTGAGGCTGGCCTTGAACCTGTGATCCTCCTGCCCTAGCTTCCTGAGTTGCTGGGATTACAGGCATGTGCTACCATGCTTGGCTTGAAGCTAATGATTTCTAAAGTAAAGATTTTACAAAGTATTTGAGATAAATGAGAAAGGGTTCCATGAAGGACTAATCTTCTCCCTCCTCATGAGTCCCAAAGTCTATAGAAAGATGAATCCAGGAGTTCCATTCCTTTCTTCCTTTCTTCTTCTTCTTTTGTAATGTGGGGGGATCAAACCCAGGGCCTCCCATGTGCTAAGTAAGCACTTTACCATTAGATTATATCTCCAGCCTCAGGAGTTCTATTTTTGATAGTCTACACCCCTTGCCCAGATAATTATGACTGAGCTACCATTTTTTGCCTTCCATTTATGATGTACTGGAAAAATCAGAGTACCTGTACTTAATAGATGTGAAATACAAGAAATACAAAAGGGAAAAGATAAAGTTCTTGACTTTAGCGATAGTGACAGCATACTAAAAGGTAAAAAACACAAACAATATATCAAAGGTATCAGAGCTGGGATGGTGGTTCAGTGGTAGAGCATTTGCCTGGCATGTGTGAGGCACTGGGTTCAATCCTCAGCACCACATAAAAACAAATAAATAAAAGTAAAGGTCTAAAAAATGATATCAATGGAGAGCTGGAGTTGTAGCTCAGTGGTAGAGTGCTCACCTAGCACATGGGAGGCACTGGGTTAGAACCTAAGCACCTCATAAAAAAATAAATAAATAAAATAAAGATATTGTGTCCAGGGCTTGGGTTGTAGCTCAGCAGTAGAGCATTTGCCTAGCATGTGAGAGGCACTGGGTTCGATTCTCAGCATGGCATATAAATAAATGACTAAAGTAAAGAAGTCCATCAACAACTAATATATATATATAATATATAAAAATATATATAATATATAACTAAATATACCATATATTTTAATATGTATAAAATGTATATTATATATATTTTATATATATAAATAAATAAAAATCTATATCTAAAAAAAAAAAGAAAAGATGTCAATGGAGGCTGGGGATGTAGCTCAGGGGCAGAGTGCTTCCTAGCATATGTGAGGCCATGGGTTTGATCCTCAGCATCACAAAAAAAGTTAAATAAATAAATGAACATATAAAAAATTCACTGCCTATTAAGCAAAAATTAAGAGTAAAGGAACAAAGAGAATGGTAGCACATGCTTGAATATGAATTATAGACATCCTCCTAAAAAAATTATTAGGCTTGTTTTTGAAGGGGGTATGAGATTTGAATGGGGCTAACTCACAAACCCTTCTCATGAGAGTTGCTTTCAATCTATTCTTGAAGTAATAACAGAAATTCAAGCACATTTTCTGTAAAGTTTAGAAAGCTAAAAACCATGACTTTGTCTCACTGCTAGACTGTAAGAAAAAATTATTTGTAAAGGCAAGCAACTAAGACAATCCTACTTTTCTAATGATTTAGATGGTTATTAAAAATACTTCTCATAATAATGAACCTTACTTTTTACCAAGCAATATGCAAACATTATGCAGTTGACAGTAGCAGTGCCTTTTAATTTTTATTCTCATACCTTCGAATACTTATTACAATGCTCAGAAGAAAGAATCAATCCAGGTAAGTTACTGGGCAAGTCGAGACGTCTAAAATACCACACCAGGTTCCAAAAAACAATAGGATGATGGTCCACAAAGTCTGCCACTGTTATTGCATGATCACCTTCATTTTCCAATAAGCTCTCAAGTTCTTTCCATACCACTAATGGACTAAGATATGGAACAGTGACAGGATCTGGACTTGGAAGATGCCATTCTAATCCTAAAGAATCCTGTTGAATAAATAAAAACCATAAATGATAAATATAATAAATGATAAACTATTTGTAAAAAAATATCTGTCAATGATTTCCAGATTAGTAGAAAGGTAATATAATTCTATCGTGGGATAAGACTCTTCCATGACAATGATAAAACTAAAGTTAATAAGGTTCTTCAGGACAAGGAGAACAAAATCATATGTAAATGATCCATTTCCAAATTTAAAAAAACCCAAAATACATACTGTTGCTCCTTGTAAAGTAGCTGGCAGGCTGCCCGTAGGAAATAGCTTCTGTCTTCCAGTATCTTCTTTGTCCAAGGTGCCATAAGTACTAATACTTCTGGCCATTGGAAATATTGGACATTTTGATATAGCTGTTTTTGATTTATTAGCAGGAATCTGAATACTTCGGGCACAGGAATTTTCCTCCAGTTTAGATTTGCTTGGGTATTGAAAAAAAAGAAGAAAAATCAGATCAGTGGCTAGATTTACTTGATTTCATTTAGAAGAACCATGTTCTTTTCTTTAGAATCAGAACTGAACATAGCACAATAAATCAAAAGAAATGTTATTTGGGCTTTTAAAATGGGATATTTTAATGTGACTACTACTGTAGTAGTCACACATATTTTCCTTTATAGCAAGTGAATATTAAATATCCAAGATTCATTCATTTGTTCAAAACATTTAGTGGACAACTTTTTAAAAAAATATTTTAAAATTGTAGTGGTTGATGGACCTTTATTTAATTTATTTATTTTGCTGAGGATTAAACCCAGTGCCTCATACATGCTAGGTAAGTGCTGTACCATTGAGCTACATCCCCAACCCCTTAGTGGACAACTTTTATACAGCAGGAACCACACTAGCCATTAGGGATGCCAAATAGAGGAAATGGACACTTGTTCTTTCAGCAATCACAAGTGGATAAAAGACAAAGATAAGGGACACAACAGATCTATGATAAAAGAAAATATATGCATAGATTTTTGGTTTTACTGTCTTAAATATTTATGACCAAATAGGTTATGTTAGCCTGCCAATACCATACAGTTATTTTTTGGCACATGCAAGTACCAATAAGACTTTACCTGTTCAGTTTTTTTGTGGGTTAGTTGGCACTTATGCAAAATAGAATCAGTTTCTATATTTGAGTGTAGGTTACTTATATTAGGTTTAATATAATAATAGTATAAATTTTGATTTTATAGTTCTTATATCAGTTCCAAATCTTTTAACAAATAATTAATTCTCCTAAGTAGAAAATTAAGTATTCCAAAGTATAAGCTAGTATTGTCTTAATTTATGAAGAGATGGAGACATGAAAAAGATGATCATTCTAAACTTCAAGGGTTCTACATATTTTTTATCTTTAAAATACTAGTAAACACTATCATATGTACACATAACTTAAACTCTGGAGGTTTATAAAGCGTAGCCATAGCAAAACTCAATATTTAAATATTTAGGCCATTAGGAAATTTTAATTCTAGATATAAGAACTTAAGATTATAAATTTATTTTTCACAGAAATTTAAACCTTGAAATGCTCAGCTAATTAATCTGTCACACATCCCAAACGTGTAATATATGTTGTTAAAACACAGTTTTAATTGGTCCTGGTGGTGTATGCCTCTAGTCCCAGCTACATGGGAGGCCGAGGCAGGCAGGCAGATAACCTTAGCCCATAAGTTTGAAACCAGCCTGTGCAACAACATAATAAGCCCCAGTACAAAAAAAAAAAATCCTAGTTCCTCATAATCATACTTACCTATTTAGATCAAAATTCCCTTGAACAGAGATAGCAGATGTGTCAAGACCAGAAGCTGATGGTGAAATGCAAGTCTGCTTTGCCTGACTTGAAAAGGAAGATGGAAAGTGGGTACTTTCTGTAGAGGGGCTTGATTTCAAAAAGTATCTGGAATATGAATTGAAGAAGTGAGATAACCTTGGAGACATGATACTTAAATATAAAGGGGTGGAAAAAGCTTATTATTACCTTCCAGGTCGTCTTAAATCTCTTATTTCAATATTCAGAAAAGGTAAGAAAAGATTGCCACAGAATGGGCAGGTAGTATTGAGATTTGAATCATCTGCTGTCCAGCCAGCCATGATTTCCTCATCATGGACGAGACAATCACAAGTTCTACATCGAGAACAACTTGAGATGAGAACCTAGGGGAGAAGATAGCATTTTATAAAGTAAGTATCCAAACATTACAAACAAGAAATGGACTATATTCAGTGTATTATATACCATGCTCATCTTTAATTATTTCAGCTAAATTCATTCCAAAATTTTGCCTATAAAAGAAACTTGTATTGAAGTGAGCATTTTTTTCCATTATCATTTTTATAAAATTAGCTATAATTTTATCATGGAAAAGTAAATTAAAGCATTAATCTGCGAATACCCCAAATAGATATCTGTAATTATACATCAGTGCTACTCAAAAGTATGGTCACTGAACCAGTACTGGTCCACAAATTTGTACTGGTTTATAGTAAGTAAAGTGATTGAAAGGACTCAGAAAGCTATAAAGTAATTTGACCTGGTTGTAACATCTAAGTGTATAAGGGTATCAAATTAGGAATTAAACAAAAAACAAGCCTAGTCTATCACTATACAGTTTAACAAGCTCAACAGTAGATAACTATAAATGTCGAAATTACATTTATAAATTTCATAAATTCCCGAAGCCTCAGAAACTTTGTAAATGGCAACATCAATGCTCATCATTTGTCTTCCAGCTATATACAAATTTCTTTATGGAACCTAGCATGAAACAGCAGCCACACTCACAAACATAATTTAATTACTATAATTTTTACAGAAAAGTTAGGGAAGAGTTTTAAAGTATAAAAGCATAACTTTTTATTGTAAGAAAATGGGACATAGGAGCATACCCTGCAGAGATAGAGATCCACATCGAACTGACACAGAAGATGAAAAACCATGATGGAAGAAGCTGACAACTGAGTGCCAAAAGAGCTTCCTGCACTCTCATCAAAGTTTGCTTGCACAGCAAAATTGGTAGAGTTTACAATGTGACATAAATGTTCAAAGAGAATACATATAACAAGGAATGAATAAAATGCCAAAAAGGAAAATATTTATGTATGCTGAAAATCTCAAAGAAAGAATGGAACTGCCCTAATAAAGTAATATGACTTCAACAATATGAAATAATGAATATCCAAAAACTGGATTTCAACTTTGTTCAGGTGAGATATGTTTTCTAAAATTTCAGATGCTCAGGCGGTATAGCGATACCAGACTTCAAACTATACTACAGAGCAACAGTAACAAAAACAGCATGGTACTGGTACCAAAACAGGCGGGTGGACCAATGGTACAGAATAGAGGACACAGAAACCAATCCACAAAACTACAACTNAAAATAAAAAATAAAATTTCAGATGCTACATATTAAACTTTTATTACTATACCAGGATCATCAATACTTGAGAAATGTACATTTTATAAAGTAACACAAAAAGATACTCTTGAATAAAATTGTATACCTCCATTGCATAGTTCTGGAAGATATTTGCATTACTCGTGTTCAGGGAAGATGTCATTTCTGATTTCCCAGGTAAGGCAAACTTTGACAGGGATCCTGTTCATTATTAAAAAACAAACAGCAAAACCATTAAAATTGATGAGAAAGGATATAAGAATTTTTTAAAAAATTATACATATATATTTTTAGTTGTTGATGGAGCTTTATTTTATTTACTTATTTATATGTGGTGATGAGAATTGAACCCAGTGCCTCACCCATGCCAGGCAAGCACTCTACGACTGAGCCATAACCCCAGCAAGAATCTTCTATTTCCATAAATTCTCTGATAAAATTGATATTTTCTGTTCAAAATATTAAAAATAATTCAGAAACAACAATAATGTAAAAAATCTTTCTCAGTGCAAAATGTAATGGTATAAACTACCAGTTCAAAAGAAATAGAGGGGATAGGAAATTATACTAAACACTAGATTCTCTTATACTTTTTCAGAAGAGAGTTCTTATGAATGACAATTAACAATATGCACTTGCAAAAATATAACATGATATATGTGTGTGTGTGTATATATATATGTACATAATTTAATTACTATAATATGTATATACAATAGCATTACAAAGACTGGAAATTTAATGTCGATAAATAGGGAAGTAGTTAAAATAAACTGATACAACCACATATGATAAACTATGCAGCTGTAAGAATGAAGGAGGAACACCACTATGTAATGATATGGAATGATCTTTAGGTTAAGTTAAGTGAAGACAAGTGATGGGTGGGAAAGAATTTATAGTTACCTTTTGAATGAGAAGATAGGAAAGTAATAAGGATATATAAAAAACCACTTATACTTACATTTTTTAAAAAAAACAATGAAAGGTAGGAAGAGAATTGTATGAGGGGTGGGAATGGAAACTAGTCTTCTCTAAAAGTGCCTTGGCTTTTATCATTTTTCTTTCAGGTTTTTAAAAAGTTGAAGAACAAATTAAATCATAAAGAAAAACAGTAAAGGTACTGCCAATCAAACAGGACTGTTTGGACAAACCTTCTAGGGAGGCAGAACTTTCCAGGCTTGCTCGACTGAGATCAATTCCCTTGGTCCCTGAAGTGGCACTGCTCTCTTGGGAGGAAGCAGCTCCTTCCAACTCATGGCAGATATCTTCATCTGTCAAAGAGGTAGATTCGGAATCCTGGGCTCCCACTGAAGAAAGACTGGTACGATCAGAACTTTGATCCTAAGGACATAATTATAAGCTTAATTTCCTTCATATTTAAAATTATTTAAAAAGTCTTCTCTAAGGTAGAGGAAACACTACCACCTAACTACCCAAATGATTAATGAACAACTTCTGGGGACAAAAAACAAAACAAAACAAAAAAAAACCCAACCAATTATACAAAGAGTCCTACTTTGAGTAAGCAGGCTAGAGATTAATTTTTAAGAAATAATTTTTTTACTTCCAGCAAGATATATCCCCATTTAGTAAGGCAACTTAGAGGACTTTGACTCTTCATTTATTGTTTTATTTTCCTTCCTGTTTTCTTTCCTCCTTGATCTTCCAGACTAAGACACCATTAGAATTACATTTTATTATTTTCCACAATAATCTAGATTTCAAAGACACATGCTCATTAGTTTTCATTTCTGAGGATACTAATGTAAAAGTTAAATTTTTTTCTGGCTACACTAATATGTAAGAAAATATGGTAGATAAAGATTTTTGTGGGACTGGGGTTGTAGCTTAGCAGTACAGCACTTGCCTAGCACACGTGAGGCACTGGGTTTGATCCTCAGCACCACATAAAAATAAATAAACAAAATAAAGGTATTGTGTCCATTCACAACTGAAAAAAAAACACCACTTTTTTAAGTAGTTGCAGATGGACACAATACCTTTATTTTGTTTATTTATTTTTGTGTGGTGCTGAGGATTGAACCCAGAGCCTCACACATTCGAGGCAAGTGCTCTACCGCTGAGCCACAACCCCAGCCCTCTATAACTATTTTTTTAAAAAGACTTTTGTATGAAAACATGTTTTTAAACATCTATAATCCCACTGCCTAGATGATACAACTTATTTTTTCTATAGTTGTGTTATTAATTTTCATTACATATGGCATTAACATTTTTATGTGGTCAAATCTTTTCATTCTTTATGTGTTCCAAGGTTTGTCTCTTCACACCAAAATGATAAAAATATCATTTTAAAAACATCTTTCTTTGTACTTCAATGTCTAATCCATCTAAGGCTTTTTAAATTTATTTTTGTTCAATGTGAGGTAGGAATCTGACTTTCCCCCAAATGGACAGCTAATTATCCCAACAAAAATATTCTCATTCCCAACTGGTTTGATAACTTTTGTTATCTCATATTCCATTCTATTTACATATAGTTTTTTTAGTTGTCGTTTACACAATACCTTTAATTAATTAATTAATTAATTTAAATGTGGCGCCGAGGATCGAACCCAGGGCCTCGCACTTGCTAGGCAAGCACTCTACTGCTGAGCCACAACCCCAGCCCCCTACATATAGTTTTTGTTTCTGGCCTTTCCTCCATTCCATGGCCCACTTATCATCTTTTGCATTAATTAAAACACATTTATTTATAGTTTAAGCATTTGTTTTGCTATTTTGGTGAGTAGTTCCACATTTTCTTTTCAAGATTGTCCCAATTAGTCTCATGATATTCTAGATAAATTCTATACCAGTGAAACATGGTTTGTTCAGTTATCCTGGTATTTGGTTTGGTTGTTTTGTTTTGGAGGGTTATTTTCTTTTTCTTTTTGTATTTTAGTCAGACTACCCTTGGAATTTGGGAAAAACTGACACCTTTTCAATACTGGGTACACTATATACTTCACTAAAGTCTTATAGCTCTACTTATGTAGGCATTACACGTTTCAGTTTGGTTTTGCTTCTATACATTTTAGGCTTCTGTTATGGTAAATTAGCTTATATTTATTATTTTTTCACAGGCTGTCAAATACAGGGAAGTTATTTTTAAAATGTTTGTTTCTTGCTATCTTACTGATTGAAAGTTTTTTCAATGGTAGCAGATAATCTCTCTTGATAATACTGAGTTTATTAATTCTTTTGCAATATTTTTTTTTCTTTTCTCTCATCTTCTGGTATTGTTAGAAGATCCAGAATACTGATAAATCTGACAGGCGTTAGCATGTTTTCTTGCCTTGATCCTGCTTTTAAAATGAATAATGATAATGTTTTATTGTTAATATGGTACACAATTTGATTTTTGGTACTCTATTAAGCTAACTTAAGTTATAAATAGTTTAATTTGATTAGTGTACCATGTGCACTTGAAAAGAATATGCATTCTGTACTCATTGAACATATATTCTAAAAATGTCAATTATGTTATGGTAGCTGATTGTTCAGATCTGTCTTGAGCAGTTTTTGTTAGCTGTTCCAATAGCTGAAGAGAGGTCTTAAAATCTATTAAAATTTTAGAACTCCCTTGAATTTTGTCAATTTTTGTGTCATTATTTCACGGTCCAATGATTTGGTGCATATCCATGGATAACTGTTGTGTCTTCATAGTGACTTGTGCCTTATCATTACAAAATATTGTTCTTTGTCTCTAGTAATACTCTTAAAGTTTATTTTCTCTTCTATTAAAACAGTCACTAAAGCTTCTTACAATTACTATTTGCAATGTATAGTTTTTTGCCTTCCATTCACTTTGAACAAAACTGTTTCTTTATACTTAAGAGTGTTATTTCTGGTAGGCAACAGGGTCCTGTAATACAAATTTTGTCAATTTCTGCCTCTTAACTGAGGTTGTCAGACAAATATCACTTAATTATCGATATGGATTTATTGATAGGGACTGTATTTTGGTCTATTATTTCTCTGTTCTTCTTTTCCTGTCTTCTTTCAGTATTCTTATCAGCTTTTTGGCTATATCTTATTTTTACGCAACTGCACTAGGGAATACAAACACGTAATCATTTGCAGTCTACTAGAGTTTTAGTATTGTAACATATGATAACATAACTATAATAAAGATCAGTGGAGTAAGTCTCTTCACTCCTGTTAAACATCCAAGTTTGAGATAATATTATAATATTATATTTTATGAGATATTATAATTTGTGTTAGATAATTACAAGTATTTTTAAGATATTTCAGAGGCCAAAGAAATAGTCTTTTATATGAGGCAACTATTTACATTTATTTTGCTCTTCCTTCATTCCTGAAGATCCAGTTTTCTTTCTAGCATTTCTTCAGCCTGAAGAATCTCCTTTGGCACATCTTACGCAGCATGTCTGCTGCCCATGAATTCTTTTCCTTTATCGGAAAATGTCTTTTACCTTTACCCCTAAAGAATATTTTCACTGAACATAAAATTCTGGGTTCACAGAACTTCTCTTTCAGAATGTTAAAGATGTGATTTCCCATTAAATTCTTTCCCCCACAGATTATGATAAAAATGCATGGTTATTCAAATCTTCATTCTTCTATAGGTAATGTATAATTTTTCTTTAACAACTTTCAAGATTTCTTAACAGATGGACAACTTTGGTGTTTATTAATTTGCTTATTATGTGTACAGGTATGGTTTACTTTGAATTTATCCTTTCTGTATTTTGTTGAGTCTATCCTATCTGTAAATCTGTCTTTTTCCAAATTTGGAGGGTTTCAATTATTACTTCTTCAAATATATTTTTTGCCACAATCACTTTATTCAATCCTTTCAAACTCCAATTACATGCATGTTATTTATACCTTTTGATATTGTCCCACAAGTTCCTGAGGCTCTGTTCCTTTTTTTTTTTTTTTTTTTTAAGAAGTCTTTTTGCTTTCTTGGTTCTGCGAATTAGGTAATCTCTGTTACTCAGCTTTTAAGTTTACTGACTCTTTGCTGTCATCTCCATTTTGCTACTGAACCTATCCAATGAGTTTGTTTCAGACTTTGTATCTCAAAGATTTTAAGTTTCTATTTCTTGCTGAGAATTCCTTTATTTTCATTTATTTCATTTTTTTAAATGCTTCACATATAGGAAATACAGTGAAATCAATCTGCCTGAACTTTCCTATGTACATATATGAAAATACCACAGTGAATCTCAATACTAAGTACATCCATAAGACTGGGATCCTAAATAGAATAAAATATATTGCATGCTTATATCAGTATATCAAAATAGATTCCACTGTAATATATAACTAAAAAAAATAAAAAATACTTCATGGAATCTAGTTATAATAGCTGCTTTAAAATTTCTGATTAATTCTGACATCTGGATCATCTTAGGATTGTCTTTCCTTTGAGAATTGGTCATGTTTTTCTAGTTATTTTGTGTGTATGTACATGTGTGTGGTGCCAGGGACTGAACCCATGGCCTTGCATATGCTAGGCAAGCATTTTACCACTGAGCTACAGCCCCAGCCCTTTCAAATATTTCATATCAAATACTTTTTATTTTATATTGGATAATGTGAATGTTAGGTTGTGTAGTATGGATACTGTTATTGTACTGGCGATGTTTTAACATATAATCAACTGAATTACTTTCTGAGTGTGTTTTTTGTAGGCAGTCGTTTAATTCCTAATTAATTTCTGTAATAAGTCTTGTCTTTGCTTGTTTGCATCCTGTTCCATGTATGTGTAACTCAAAGAGTTAGGATGAGACTTGCGTGAGGTTCTCATCCAACTCTTGATTCCACAGAGCCCTTTTTCCTTCCTCTATCAGAAAATCTGAGTTTCTTTTGAAATTTTAGCTGTTAGAATTGCTATGGTACACTGTGATTGCTCTTGGTGTAAGGAGGCATGAGAGAAGAAAATGGGAAACTTACCTCTGTGTGGGTCCCTCCACAGAATCTGCCAGCTCATTTTTCTTTTAGAATTCTTAGATAGTTATTTTTTATTTTTCATATCTTTTTAGTTGTAGATGGAAACAATATCTTTATTTTATTTATTTATTTTTACTTGGTGCTGAGGCTTGAATCCAGGGCCTCACGTGTGGTAGGCAAGCACTCTACCACTGAGCTATAACCCAAGTCCCAGTTATTTATTTTTTACATATTTTGTCTGGAGTTTTTAGTTGTAATAATTAGAGGGAATGGGTTATGATGGCCTTGTGTTACCCCAGTGGAACCAGAACTCTCACCATAAAACTTCTGAAAAATATTTTGCTAAGTATAGTTAAACAGGTTGGCAGTGATTTTCTTTTAGCATCTTAAAGGCATCTTACCAGTGTCTTCCAACATCATAGTTTCTGTTCTGAAGACAACTATTCATTTCCTAGTGTTGCTCCTTTGAAGGCAATTTATCTTTTTTCTCTAGTACCTTTTAAGATTTTTCCTTTGTATTTCATCTTTATTTTAACAATATATAACTACGTATGGTCTTCTTTGTATTTATTCTGCTTGGCATTTGCAGAAATTCTTAAATTTGTGAATTGGTATCTTCCATTTTTGGAAATTTCTTGGCAATTAGGTGTTGGGGGTGGACAGTGCATTGAGGATTGAACCAGAGATGCTCTGCCACTGAGCTACATCCCCAATCCTTTCTACTTTTTACTTATTCATTTATTTATTTTAGGTCCTGGGGATTGAACCCAGGGGCACTTAAACACTAAGCCACATCCCTATCCCCTTTTAAAATTTTATTTAGAGACAGCCTCTCACTGAGTTGCTTAGGGCCTTGCTAAGTTGCTAATGCTGGCGTTGAACTTGCGATCCTCCAGCCTCAGCCTCCTGAGTCATTGGGATTATAGGCATGTGCCACTGAGCCTGGCTCTATTTTTTGAGACAGAATCTCACTAAATTCCTAAGATTGGCCTAGAACTTGTAATCCTCCTGCCTCAGCCTCCCAAATCACTGGGATTATAGGCATTTGTCGTCTTGTCCAGTGCAACTGGCTTTTAAAGTATTTGTTAGATCCCATTCTCTTTCTTTGTAACTCAATCACACGAATGTTAAATATTTTTAATGACTCCCCCCACCCCCAATTCTGCTGTATTTTCTATTTTTTCTCTGTACGTCCAGTGTGGATATTTCCTAATTACACCCCTCCCAATTTGTTTACTAGCCTTTCTGTGTTTTATCTGCTGTTATATCTCCCACATCTTTAATATATTTTTCAGCTCTACAATTTACATCTGATCCTTTTAAAACAGATTTTAATTATCTGGTGAAATTTTCCATCTTTGCAGCCATTTTTTATGTGTTTTCCTCTATTGTGAATATCTTATAATTATTTCACAGACCCTTTCTCATTCAAGTATCTGGATCATCCGAGGTTCTGTTGTCATTATCTGTTTTTCTTCTGGTTTCTAGCCATAGTCCTGTCTCTTGGCATAACTACCTTTCATTGAATGTCAGATACTGCATATAAAAAACTATAAAAACTGTAGATGTTTAATTCTTTCAGAAAGAGCACACTCTTTCCTCTGCCACCTAAAGACTATTTTAATCTAATCACAGAGTTGAGCAGGAGTCAAGTCTAGGTTGCAGTTTGGGTCCAGCTCAGTCTATCCATAGCTTACCAGTGCCCCTGAGGGACAGCTCTGTAGCACTGATGACCTGAAATAGTCACCAAAGCTTCTTCCCTTGGCAGCTCATCAGTACTAGTTATTATGTTCCCAGAACCATGCAGGGAACTCTATTTTTCAGATGCTTTCTGTTTACCTATCTTATGTAATATCAGTATTTGGAAAATGTCTTAAAGGAAAAAAACCTTCTGTGTATTTGAGGTCCCTCAAGTCTTCTGTTTTACTCACCCATTCCCCATCCCTTTCCCACAGTTCTCTGATAAGGCAAAGCCTGGGGCTAGAACTCATTCTCTGTGCTTATAATTAGCAAATGCCTTCTGGGAAAAAGTGGCTATAGAATTTCAGCTCCTCTCTGCAACTCTCTCTCTATAATCTTGCCTCTCTTTTCTATAGTTGCTTTATAAGTTCTCTGATGATTGTAAACAGAAACTTTCTGTACTTCATCTAGATTTTTTGCTCTTGGGAGGTTATGTAGATTTATCATAAGTTATACCATCCTAAAAAGAAGGAGAAATTATATGTCTGGCTGGTAATTTTTGAAGGCATATTGGATACTGACTGAAAAAATGATGTACTTTGAGGGAAATATTTAAACTCAGTCAGTATTTATATTTAACACAAATTTCTTACTCTAGCTACATATCACTTTCTTTCAAAAGTGAATTATAAACATAACCTTCATCTTCTTTCTTTTTGAAGCTATTTCAGCTCAAATTCTGACACCTAACAAAACTTTTACATCCCATGAGTCCTTTTTATAAAGCTGTGTGTAAACAGAATGATTAAAACACATTTGTACAACGAGAAGGCTTTCATTTGTAGTGGTGGGTATATGAAAGTAAAAGGAGTAAATGCCAACAAAACTTACCTTAGAGGACGTGGTATACATGGTGAATCTTGAGTACCACTTGCTTGCTTTCTCTGCAACTCCTTTGCCAGCAGTGAACATACTGTGTCTTATAACATCTAGTTTAGGTACTAGTAGTGTATCTAAGTTAAATGAAGGTGATGAATGAGTTAATGTATTTTGAGATTCTTCCCTAAATGGGCAAGTAGGTGAGAAGGCTGGAGAAGACCAGAGTCTATCCCGTGGTCTCTCCTCGCTTTTTGTGTAACTTTTAGATTTGGTAAGTCTCACTGGCCTAGGAGAATTAGGAGGCAGGCTAGATCT
This sequence comes from Marmota marmota marmota, assembly GCF_001458135.2. Lineage (NCBI taxonomy): Eukaryota > Metazoa > Chordata > Mammalia > Rodentia > Sciuridae > Marmota > Marmota marmota. The sequence continues at coordinate 15,762,500 of NW_026000229.1, read as the reverse complement.
TCTGCATGCCTTGACCAGTGTTGGACTTTTCTTACTGGTTGACTTATCATCACATGCCCGCTGTAAATCAATGCTTGGTGTACGACTTGTCAAAGGACTGCTCATGTTATTCATATACATCACAATTTCTTCAGCTAAATCACGCCGAGCAGATGGTGTTGAAATGCTTTTGCTATCATCTTCATCCTCCTCCTCTTCTTTGTGCTGTTCCGTCTCAGCAACCAAAAGAGAGAGGGGATCAAATCCTGTTACAACATCAGTTTTCTCAGAAGGTTTTACTGAAAAGCTACTGTTCATACGTTGAATTCTCTTGGGATTTTGCGCAGTAATGTATCCCACTTTTGATCCATCTGTTTCATTGTCTAAATCTTCTAAGTCAAAAATAACAGGGGAATCCACTTTATCTGTCAAACAGTTAGAACCATCAAAAGGTGTATCATCATCACTGGATTCCTTTTCTAGACTGTCCCTTTTTGATCTTAAAGATGGCTTTCCAATATCAAGACTATTTGGTCTTGTACTTTTTGAGATAACATTTGAAAGAATTTTTGCATCAGCTCCTAATTTTTCAACTATATTTCCAGTGTTTGCTTCTTGATTAATTCTATTCAGCATTAATCCCATCAGTACCCCTCCACTAAGATTACAATTTCTATTTCCCCAGGCCATTTGCTGCTCCAAATCAGGTTCATTGTCACTTTTATGTCTTTTCCTGAAACATCTACTTTGAATGTTTCCGGTTTCATTTGTATCCTCAACAGATGACATTAAGACCAGCTCAGGTGTGCTTTCTATAAAACAAGAAAAGTGCTTTTAATCAGGAAAATGTAATGTGCAAATACAAGTCATCTTAAATATTTTAAATTCTAGATAGTAGCAGGTACTCATGATCTGCCTATTATTTGACAGACATCATATTAGGTACATTACTTATATCATCTATTAAAAAACAGTCCAACATTTTTATGTGTTGAGAAAAAAAGAAAAGAAAAATTAATTACTTAGCCCAAAGTTACCCAATCCTTAAATGGTACAACTGGGATTCAAATTCAGATTTGTCTAAATGTAAGTGGTATGTTCTAGACATTAATATTTATGTTTTATAAATTTTATTTACATTAATTTTAATGAATTGATTAAATAGCAATGGTTATACAATTGTGATTGTGCTCAATGATCTTGAGATTCTGAGGCTTCTGCTCATTAAAATGAAAAACAAACTCCAAAACACCAAACCAATATAAGGTAGCTATGTTAAATTTATTCATAAATAAAAATTTATTTTAAAATCTCCAAATCCTTATGAATATAGATGTGAATAATTTTACCTTTTCTTAACATACTGATTGTAAGTTCATACCAGTCAAATGTAAATGGCCCTTTGACATTATTCAGAAATACTGTCTACCGCTTTCTACCAAATTACTTAGATAACAATGTTGAATGCAGAAATCTAGGTTTCCAATCACCTAAATTGTTCTCATTATGTAGGAGTCTTATAAAAGTATTAATCTAGGTACAGTATTGTTAACTATTCTTTGCTTTATACAATTGAATCAGATCTCTATAACTAGGTAATTACCAAAATGTACCTTTTTTCTACTATATGATGCATGCAGGTAGCAGAACAGGGATAAATGGTAATACTACAGACCATAATATATATATATATACACATACATACACACACACACATATACACCTTTGTTTATTCATTTATGTGGAGCTGATGATCGAACCCAGTGCCTTAGATGTTAAGTGAGTGCTCTACCACTGAGCCACAACCCCAGCCTGAGACCATAAAATATTACAAACTATTATTTTTAAATAAGCATATGCCAATAACAAGAAAAATAGCATGTCAGAGAGGCAAAGTGTCCCCCTCCCCATATCAATTTATGGTTTAAGATTGAGGACTTAAACCAAAAAACTCTTTCTTGGGAAACCTTCTGCTTGACATGTTAAATATTATAGAAGACTTGGAGGAACCTTGTAACCTATAGATAATACTTTGTAATTGCATTTGAATAGATGTACAAGGGTCCTTTGTAAAGTCAGTCCTATGGCATGGCCTAAAGACAAAGATTAGGAGAGACTGGGAAATTACACCTTGAGCCAAATCTGGCCTGAGGTCTGTTTTTGTACAGTTTCATATGATCTTTACATCTGTAAAGAGCTGTAAAAATTATGAACATGCAAATTAGAATAGATAACAGACTATACAAGGCCCCATAGAGTATGCCCAATTCTAAATTTATATTCATGCTAAATTCTAGTAGACCAGGCTGGATTCTACATGCCTCTAACACAGTAGCTGTGAACTATTTAACTTCCTTGAGCCAGGTGGCTCTATAACCTAATTCTGGCCAGTGATGTTAAGGTGGCCCTTTCTGAAGGGTTTTGGAAGAACATTTTTTCTTGACCAAAGGGATAGAAGTAACCTCTTTCCCATTCTTATTGCCTTGAAAAGAGTGGCCATATTATAATCCTGGTTAAGTCAAGAAAACTGATGGCAAAGACTCTGAGGTGACATCTAGAATAATTGTTTGCTTTTGAATTTCTTTTCTTTTTTTTTAATATTGGGGAGAATTTTATTATATTCATTTTTAAATTTTTCTTTTTTAAAATTTGTTCTATTAGTTATACATGATAGTGAAATGCACTTTAATACATCATACATAAATGGAGCGTAAGTTCGCATTCTTCTGGTTGTACGTGATGTAGAACACACTGGTCATGTAATCATATATGTATATAAGGTAATAACTTTGAATTTATTATTTGAGAAAAATAAACCTCAACTTGTAGAAGCCACTGTAAATTATATTTTCTAAGATTTAATGCTGAAAGTGCTCTAGTTAAGCTAGCCTTTTCTCTGAACACACTGTGACACAGGCTTTTACATATGGTTTCTTCTGCTCAGGATGCCCTCCCTCACATCTTCCTTTCCAACCTATATCCTTATTTATTTTCTATTCCTTTTTCAGGTCTAAGCTCAAAAATCATATTCTCAAGGAAGCTTTCCTTGACCAGTGTCCCCCCAAACAGAAGACACATCTATCATATGCTCTTATAGCAACTTACAATCCTCTTTATAGTATTTAATACTATACTCCCAACTGCTTCCTCCATGAAGGCAGGGACTACATTTTTTGTTGCTTACCATATTCCCAGCAGCACCTGGCATATGGTAGCATATAGCAGGAACTCAAAAAATTTTTACTGACTGAAAACTGTGGCCATTACATCAACTCAGAATATGACAAATTATAATACATTATAATATGACATATTTTAGTATGAGTAACTAAAAACAAAGTGTTAAAGCATACTAAAACCAGAATTTGAATATAGAGGAATATTTCAAGTTAAACTTTCCTGTGATTGAACTCTCATCAGTTCAATATACCTTTATCAAAGCATCAAATTCTCAAGATAATAAAGAGAGAACTGTAAGGTGATGATTTTATTTCAATATCCAATCTCCTTGTTTATTCTACTCCTGTATCGTTTAGAAGCTGTTTTGGCTATATATACTTAGTATTTATACACACACACAGCCAATGATATAAACAAAATATCCATATATTTGTTCTGAATTCTAGTATATGCTAGTATATTTTAAGAGAAAAATGTTATTGAAAAATAAGAATTTCTGGGGGCTGGGGATGTGGCTCAAGCGGTAGCGCGCTCGCCTGGCATGCGTGCGGCCCGGGTTCGATCCTCAGCACCACATACAAACAAAGATGTTGTATCCGCTGAAAACTACAAAATAAATATTAAAAAATTAAAAAAAAAATAAGAATTTCTGTAAGTCCATATATAAGTCTTTGGCAGTAGTGATAAACCCATAGCACTTAACAGATGGGAATGTTTTAAAGCCAAAAATATGAAGAATAAACTAACAATTCTAATTCACGCTAACGAAATTCATTACAGGCTTTTATAAAATTGACTTGTTAAACATTAGAGAATTGAATGCCAGTGATCAGTTAGTTATTTATTACTCTGGTAGAAAGTCAGGATGACTTGCAATCATTATTAAGTTCACAAAAGCAGATCCTAAGAAAAAACTAAGCATGAAAGCACAACAAAACAGGACCATCAAATGTCAGTTACTAAGGTTATAGTTATAAAATGGTTAGGAAAGACTAAATCGTTATAGGGTAATTCCATGATACCAATAACTTTTTTAAAGTTTATTACTTAAAAAGAAAATGTAAAGGGGCCTGGGGTTGTAGCTCAGCAGTAGAGCGCTTGCCTTGCATGCGTGAGGCCCTGGGTTAGATCCTCAGCACCACATAAAAATAAATAAATAAAAATAAAGATTTTGTGTCCATCTACAACTAAAAAAAAAAAAAAGGAAATGCAAAGTAAGATAATTAGAGGTCATCTAAATTTTTATTTGTTTGATAGTAGGACTCTACATTTTCTGAAAATAAGAATTAATAATAAAAAATAAAAAATAATTTTACTTTTTCAGACCAAGTGGTGCCTATCACAACTACACACCTGTACTGCTGAAGTGCAAAACCATCTGGACAATATATAAATGATGAGCATTTATATGGCTGTGTTACAACAAATATTCATTTAAGAACATTGAACTTTGAATTTCGAATAATTTTTTTTTAAATATTTTTTTTTAAAGAGAGAGTGGGGGAGGGAGGGGCAGGGAGGGAGAGGGAGAGAGAGAGAGAGAGAGAGAGAGAGAGAGAGAATTTTTTTTAATATTTATTTTTTAGTTCTCGGCGGACACAACATCTTTGTTTGTATGTGGTGCTGAGGATCGAACCCGGGCCACACGCACGCCAGGCGAGCGTGCTACCGCTTGAGCCACATCCCCAGCCCTGAATTTCGAATAATTTGTGTGTCACATAATATTTTCTTTTGATTTTTTTCTTAAGCATTAAAAAAACATAAAAACCACTGCTAGCTTTGTGGGACAGAACAAAAATAGGATGCTGGCCAAATCTGGGCTACTGTCTACCCACCCTTGAGTTAGAGAGGCATTTTTAACTATGTTAGAAAAACAGATGGAAAAATAAACATCATTATAAGGCCATACATAAAGATATTTCAGTATAAGTTCTTCAATATTCCTCAGATTATAACATGCTGGAAAAGTGAGTTAATACCAAAATTTTTAAATTATGTATCAGACTAGAAGCTCTCAATCTTACATTCATTTAACCACTGCAAAATAGTCTGGTGAAAAATTCAAGAAGACAAGTATGATCCTGGATTTTAATCTGACTTTTCCATTAACTACTGATAATTTATGTGAACTGCCAATGTCAGATTATAACTCAATTTTCTCATTTTTAAATTAGTGCTAATTGTTGTGGATTTAAAAAAAATCAATAAAACTAAAAAAAAATTCGTGCTAATATCCTCTCCCACTAATTTAAGTATTGCTCTATTAATAAATAAAAAATAGTATATAAAAACACCTTGAAAAGAAAAAAAAATGGGTATTATCACCTAAACTATCTGAAGGACTACCCTTTTTCCTCTGAAAACCCAGAAACAGTATGTAGACTAAAGAATCATATGCCTTATTTAAAAATTGGCTAGCTATAGATTACCTCAAACTTATTACCTCTCTTGCTCCCACACTTTCCCCTTCTAAAAAGTCCCAACAGCCCAAATTCAAAAGTCAGTCTACAAGTTTAATATGTGTCCCTATACTCAGTAATAATGAAAGCTTGAATAAAGTATGTTATAAAATATAAAACTCTACCTACTAAGTAAGCTATACCATGAGAGGCTGCACAAATATATTTTTAAAAAACTGGAGAATTAAGACTTCTTTACAAATAAAGATTCACTATCCACATAGATACAATTCATTTTGCACAAAAAAATGTATATTTTAAACTCACCTGTGCTTTCTCCTGATACTTTAACAGCACTGTTGTCACTTGTACCATTGAGGCGGACTATACTGGAAGAACTTTGATAACTGAGCTTAGGAAGGCAATCAGTACTTCCTTTTGCACTCTCATTCTCTGATACTACAAAGATGAAAATGAAAACACTAATGAAATGGAATCTATATAGATTGGAGGAGGCAAAAAGAGAAGTAGCTTTTCGTCTTCAATTTCTATTGAAAACCAATGAGAATATATTGGAAACCTCTCTATATATTTGTCAACCATGAATAAGTCATCCCATTATTTGAGACCTCAAAGTGTGAATATAATTACTAAGTACTGGTCATGCATGAGGTTTATGTGCAAATTTTATACTTCTTCTTTAGTTGTAGAAGAGACATTTTGGTGGGCAAAAAAAAAAAAAAACTATATTTACCCAAATATAGTTATAGTCCAGTAGTCACAGTCCATTAGCAAATTTTATTTATTTATTTATTTATTTATTTTAATTTTTTATTGTGGGTTGTTCAAAACATTACAAATTTCTTGACATATCATATTCGACACTTTGATTCAAGTGGGTTATGAACTCCCACCTTCACCCCATACACAGATTGCAGAATCACATCAGTTACACATCCATTGATTTACAAATTGCCATACTAGTGTCTGTTGCATTAGCAAATTTTAAATAAAATTATTATAATACCTCAGAAAAGGGTCTCTGTTTCAAGAAAATTTTCTACACAGTAAGACTGTCTTATGGTATATAGCATTCATTCTAACAGTATTTGATTAAAGAATGTTTTGTCACTAAGACTATACATCTTACATTGGAAGCATTTGTATGAAACTATCAGATGGTAAAGAGGACTTACTGGAGAAGAAAAGCAATTCATGGGAAAATGGAAAGCAAAACTAGCGTTTATACTTAAAATAACTTGTATTTTTATAAATATAAGTTCACAATTTTATGCAATATCAACTTAAAACAATACCTACAAGAACTAGAGTCACTCCCTTTTTTATCTTTTTCTTCTTGAATGTCCTCAGTAGATGTATACCCTCTTGTAACTTCATCCTTAGACAATGAATTATATCCAAGATCAGACTGACCACCTGGGGAAAAAATTAAACAACATGCTATTATGTTGTTTCATCATAATGACTTTAGTGAAAGCAATTGGAATTAGGAGCAACATATTAATTAGTGTTTGGATTCACTTATAGAAAATTGTCTAGACAACTTCAAATAGAAAACATTATTTTGTTAGCTACCCCTCCCCAAACCTCATTAATGTAACAGAGATGATCTCAAAATAATTTACTTCTGGCTCCATACTGCAGTCAAAAGGAACTGTACATTCATACTATTATGTGAGCAGACACAGACAAGTCAGATAATTTTTACACAAGTCCATGACCTTTCTCGCTGAAAGTCTGAGCTGCAACTAAGACATGGAACTTGTCGCTGGAGGTCTCATTGTGTATATGGTGGAAAATCTACAGGAAATTCATAACAACATTCACACATACTTCTCTGAAGCTGCATGTCTAATGATTTTACCAAAAGTATTGCTTATTTAAATTTATTGACAAGCAATTAACTTTTCTCAAAATTCAACTGAATAATTATGGAACTACATATGAATGCAAATCCATAGGAATAAGAAACAAAATTAGTGTTAAAAGTTATTAAGAAAAACAAAAGTTACATTGACTTAAGAAAACTTCTAATACATTGTTTTCTTAACTAGGCTTTCTATCATTTTTAGAAAACTGTTACCATGAAATCAGCATCAAAAAATAAGGTTCTGGGGCTGGGGATGTGGCTCAGTGGTAGCGCACTTGCCTAGCTTGTATGAGGCACTGGGTTCAATTCTCAGCACTGCATACAAATAAATACAAATAAAGGTCCATCAAAAACTAAAAAATAATAAAACAAAAAGATAAGGTTCTGAATCTTAGGAGATGTGTGATTTTAAGAAACCCCTTTAGCTCTTTTGTTTGAATTTAGGTTCCCAGATTAAAAAAAAAAAAAAAGGCTATCATGATTATGCAAGACTGAAAATAAAATGGTTTATAAACTTGTAAAGAAATCTAATACTTGAGACAATCTTGATGAAAACCATGCTTTTATTAGGTACTGTACTATTGTTGGTTGCTTTTGTTTTTGGGGGGTTGGTTTTTGCTGTCAGGGATTTAACTCAGGGGTGCTTTACAAGTAAACCACATCCCCAACCCTTTTTATTTATTTATTGGGGTACTGGGCACTCAACCACTGAGCCACATCCCCAGCCCTATTTTGTATTTTATTTAGAGACAGGGCCTCACTGAGTTGTTTAGTGCCTCGATTCTGCTGATGCTGGCTTTGAACTTGAGATCCTCCTGCCTCATCCCAAGCCACTGAGGTTACAGGCATGTGTCACCGCGCCCGGCCTATTTTTAATTTTTGAGACAGGGTCTTACTAAATTGTGTAGGGATTCACTAAGTTGCTGAGGCTGGCTTCGAACTTGGATGCTCTTAACTCAAGTCTCCCGAGGAACGGGGATTACAGGCATGAGCCACCATGCCTGGCTCTGGTTCTGTACTATTTTTTTAAATAACTTTATTTTATTTGTTTTTATTTTTTTATGTGGTGCTGAGGATCAAACCTAGTGCCTCACACATCCCAGGCAGGTACTCCACCATTGAGCCACAACCCCAGCCCTGGTTCTGTACTGTTTTAAGACAGCTTTTTGCAAAAGCCATAGTTAAAATTAAAGAGGTATCTCTTCATTTTTTTTTTTAAATGAGATAATGCCCAAGGATGGTCCCTATAATAACTAAATTCCACATTCCATATGGTATGACTAAGAAATAACATCAGCCAAAGAAGAATTATTATGAATATTATGCTTCACCACAATCAGCTTACTATCAGTTGATTAAGTGCTTATCAGCTACTAAAAGTAGATATAAAAGGAGGCAGACCAAAATAATGTTGCAATCTGTAGAGACAGAAGCCTTCATATTTTATTAGTAATGCTTCAATATTTAAAGTAACTGTCCATTATGAGCTTGTGCTTATACTATATTAAAGAGTCCCATGTAAGCCAGGTGCTGTGGCACCTTGTAAACCTAGTAACAGGGAGGCTGAGGCAGGAAGATCACAAGTTTGAGTCCAGCTTTGGCAACTTAATGAGCTCTGTCTTAAAACAAAAAATAAAAATGGCTAGGGGTACAGCTCAGTGATAAAGCACCCTTGTAAAATCACTAGTACTTCCCTCCCCCAAAAGTTATATAATTTTAAAAAAGAAGTGTAATTGATCTTATTTATTTTTTTATTTATATGCAGTGCTGAGAATCAAACCCAGTGCCTCACACATGCTAGGCAAAGGCTCTACCATTGAGCCACAACTCCAGCCCCAAAAGTCATGTAATTTTTTGAAGTGTAATAATAAAAAATCAGAATAATGCAAATAATTCATTTTTAAGTTCATCAGTTTTAACAGAAAATGTTTATGTGTGTGTATAAATTTCATATTTCAATGAAACTAATGCTACCTTCAGTGAGAGAATGCTGTTTTTTATATTTAAAATTATTATAACTTTGTGTTTTAAATTGAAAAAATATAATGGTTTAAGACTCAGAAGAAGTTATAAAACTAGTACAGTATAGCGAATTACTAGGGGTACTTTTACCTAGTTTTCCCCAATAATACCTTATACATCCATACAACAATGTTAAAACCAGGAAGTTGACATTGGTACAACATCATTAACTCAGAAACAGAACTTGACGTCTCTTTAAAAAAAAAAACTAACAATATTTTCATAATTACAAAGAATTTATCCAAGAAAAGTACATAGTAAGGAGTTGGGGGTATAGTTTGGTGGTGGAGCAACTGCCTAGGATGTGCAAAGCCCCAGGTGGTTTAATCCCCAAAACTGGGAAAAAAAAAAAAAGATAGGAAGAGATCTGTGGCTACCCATAGTTAATTGGATACTGAATTATCATGTAGTAAATACTTAATAAAGAACTTTATAATCCTTCAAATAAAGAATAAATAAAATTGCATATAATTATTAAATTTAATATAAAATCAAGTACCTAATATAAAATTAAATAGTGACAGTTAAACACATCACTAAAAATAAAAATTTTTAAAATATAGGCTAGCAGCTCTAATTTTAAAATGTACTGTAATAAATGTATACATAAGCACACACGAACCTGTACTAGATCTATCATCAGTAGCATATACTTTGATTAAACCCGTATTAAAAGATGCCTGCTCCACAGTGTGTGTCCCATGACCACTATCCATGCTGCCATGACTAACAGCATCCAGGTCACTGCCATCTGCTTAAGAACACAATTTAATAGCATTTTACTACTCAAGGAGATACCAAAAATACACATTAGAGTTTGCTGTTCAAACTAAAAATTTACTAATGTAATAACAACATTAAAAGTACCATATAACCAGCATACAACTATAATAAAGAAGCATACTGTGAATTATGAATGAATGCTAAAACAAAGACCCTCAAAGGTTGATACATTTAACAAGTAAGGGGAAAAAAAAAGTGAAATGTGGTGTTTTTTAAATGGGAAGAGTTCTCCAATACAGGTTTAAGATTCCCCAATCCAAAACCCTGAAATCCAAAACTTTTGGGGTATTGACAGGACACCACAAGTGGAAAATTCCACAACTGATCTGATATGATAGATCACAATCAAAAAGTAGGCCCACAAAATACTGTATAAAGTTACCTTCAGGCTATATATATAAGGTATATAAACATGTATGTTTATGTTAAGAAACACAAATTAATTTCATATTTAGAAATGGATCCCATCTCAAAGGTATTTCATATACATATATATGTAAATATTCCAAAATCCAAAAAAAGTATCAAATCTCAAAACACTTCCAGTCCTAAGCACTGTGGATAAAGGTTAGTCAACTTGTATGTGAATATGTTTAATGGCAATATAAACCCAAAAATATTCAATATTTTTAAAGTATTCAATATTTCTAAAAATATAAAATATAACTATTCAATTAATTTTTAAGAAAAAGTAAAATATATACATTCCTTAAGAACCTTTAATTACCTGAGAGAGTTGTTTGTGATAAGTGGGCATGTTTCTTTAAAGCTCTTTTGAACTGTGCTACTCCTAAAATAACATTTCTTACTTTTGTCCAAAGAAAATAGCCACTACGACTTCTTGAAGGCCAGGTACTTTCCAAAACAGCCTATTCATTCAACAAAATAAAATAATTAGTAAGATAATATTTATAATTGAACATACATTGGCTTTAGAATCCAGCAAAAGAATATTAAAGTAGATTGTATAACATGAAGAATAACAAAAATTGCTTCATTGAGACAATTATTTTGGAAATTCTAAAATAAATGCCAAATAACCCCCTGCATCAATTATTTCTGCAATTAAATTAAGGTCTTATGATTACAAAAACAATTTTCTCCATTAAATCAAAATGATTACCTTATTATAGTAACCATAAGTAATTGCATTGGGATCAATACCAGCTTTCTGCATTTCAAAAAGCACTCGAACAGCAAGCACAGGCTGATCATACTGTCCACAGAGCTGCATAAGAATGCGGTAGCACACCTGAAACACAAGGTAAAAAGTGTATAAAAACAAAGATACTTATGTACCTAAATCTAGAATAATGTATTTTAAAGACTAATTGATACCTCATCAGGTGGATCCATCTTCTTCAAATGCATTTTTTTTAGCACATCATATGCTGTTTTCAGAGCCCTGACTTTGGAATGACACACTTTCACATAAGCTGGCAGACAAATAAACCACAGTCCATAACAGTGTCGTAGTAAACACCGAGACCACATCTGAGGGATAGAAGAATACCTCTTGGCAATTTTATGGGCTGATTTAATTTCCTAGGAAAAAATGCAAAAAGTCTCATAAAAATTAAATTCTCAGACATCATTCTTGAACTGAATGTTGAGCAGATAAAGGTCACAATATTTCCATAGAAAAATCTGTCCATAATTAATATATTTTTAAGTTTCCTCTTGAATCTTATCATACAATACGCAATAAATTTCTAGAATAAGATACTCAGGTTAATTTCCTAGGTCAGATTACTGAATCTTCATACTGTATAAGGAGCATTATAATCTAATAATAGTTATTTGTGGATGGTAAAGTATATTAAGGGAGAATGAATGTCAGATTTAATATTTGATTACATGAAAACTGCAAAAATTTAAAAGTACCTGTTTTGTTCTTCTGAACATGGGAGAAGGGCTACTAGGGCTACTTGATTTTGAAGGCAATTTGTTCTTTCGTGTTTGCAGAAATCCTTCAGGTCTCTCAAATAAATTGTTCCTAAGAACTGGAAATCCATTATAGCTGTTTTGGAAAAGCAAAACAAAATTTCAAGCATACATAGATGATAACAGTAGTTACAAGCTAAGAAAACTTCCTATCTTAGAATTTAACTATCTTGCTATTAGCATTGCAAATGCTAATGCTGCTTTTCTTTCTTTCTTTTTTTTTAAGAAATATATTTTTTAAGTTGGACACAACACCTTTATTTATTTAATTAATTAATTAATTAATTTTTATGTGGTGCTGAGAATCGAACCAGCGCCTCGCACGTGCTAGGCGAGCACTCTACCGCTGAGCCACAACCCCAGCGCCTGCTTTTCTTAACATAATATTTAGAAGTGTAATAGTTAAATACAGACTCTATATCTGGGGGTGGGCAATACATTTAATTGAACTTGACATCAAATTACAAAATAACTCAAACTTTTAAAAGAAGAGACAGCAAACATTAGAAAATGTGGCTGTTGGAAAAGGGCCCACCAAATCAATACTCTTCAAACAAAGCAATCATCAATGTCATTGCTTTGGATGAACATCAGGGTGCTACAGCAAGGTGTTTTGGATATTTAAAAGGAAGCAGCTAGAAGAAATATGCAAAAAAGAAAAGAATCTCCCCAAGTAACAAACTTAGCCTATTTTAAATATTTTTAAAGGCATATAGTCTTAATTAAGAAGAAACCTAATAATAAAAGATGATAAATAATATCTATTATATATTCCTACAGGAAAATTCAATAGAATAAGAAAATATTAGTAATGATAGAATGCTAATTTGGAATAAAACAGCAAAGAAGTTCAGGAAAACCATGTCCCTTTAAAAAAAGTCACTGAATCAATATAGGGTGATAATAAGACCACTTTGTTTGTCTTATGGAAATATCTCATCATTTTACAATGAGTCATCTTTTATTAAGAGGACCAATTTCAATTGTTTTTTCAGTGATTATAACATAATTATACTGATAGTCTCAAGAAAAAAAATTACATATGCTGTATTAAAAACTGGTAACTTTTTAAGCTAAGTAATTTTAGTAGAGGACCAAATCTGAAAGTAAAATTTAAATTAAAAAGTTAAAACCAAACCACAGAAAGTAAAACAAAACTGTACTAGTGAAACACTAAAAGCCGACTAAGCAGTGTAAAGTACAAAAGAAACCTCAGAGCGATATCTTGTTTAGAAAGGAGAAATTATAAGAAATATTTTAAAAAACAACTAAAAGGGATGGGGTTGTGGCTTAGTGGTGGAGTACTTGCCTAGCATGCGTGAGGCACTAGGTTTGAGCCCCCGTACCACATAAAAATAAACAAATAAAATAAGGGTATTGTGTCCATCTACAACTAAAAAAATCATTAAAAAAAAGGATAAAAGACATACTTTAAAAAGTGATATGAGCAACATCATTAGCGGATGAACAGTAAGAGTAGAATCAAATGGTCTATGAATTAATCTACATTCACAAACATCTGTCACACTAGTTTTCATCTATACAATGAAGACTTTAATCCATACATGAGGATATCAGGGAAATCCTTTTCCAATGAAAATAATAAACTGTGACTCAATGAATTACAGATGTAAAATTAAAAAGTTTAGAGTCTAATAAATGAAGTAAGAAAGTATTATTAGAGAATTTTTAAAAATTTTAAGTTTTAAGGAAAATACAATTTTAGGTAGTAAATGCACAGCACTAGAAACTAAAAAATAAATCTACCTCTATTATAGCTTCATTTTACTGTGCTGAGGATCTTTCTCTCTTCCTCATTAGACTTGAAAGCAGACAATATAACATTTAAATCTATAGACCAAGCACTTAGCAATATCAGACAAAATTTCCTAAATTAACAATAATCAATTCTAATAATTCTGAATTTTCATGACTTTATGAAAAAATGAATAGCTTAAAATTATTTTATACAAATCAAGGTCTTAAATATTGACCCTAAATTAGATTTAATCTTTTTATAAACTAAGTTACATTAATCAATGTATGTATGGAATGAAAAGGGGATGCAAGTGATGGAATCAGCTTTAGTGAGAAGTGAAAATCAAAATTCTATAATAAAAATGCTGCATTTCAGTGAGGGGAAGTCAATAAATTTAATCAATATTTATGAGGATCCTTATATAGATATAATTAGAGAGTTACCCAAGTATTTATTATGCAAAGTTATATATTTTTTCCATTTATACCTGAAAACTTAATAATGGATGTGGGATAAGCTTGCTTACCACCTAAAAATTAGGGATCTGTAAAGTTTGGATTTTTGAAAATACCACAGTCCTTAGAAAGCTATGTCACAGATGATGGATTGCTTCTCTCTTTCAATCTCAAACATTCTGCCTCTTGAATACCTGTACTGTAAAGGGGGTTCTTCACCATTGGGTAGATGTGGGATCTCAGGTGGTGTTACGAAAACAGTATGTTCACTTTTGAAAGATTCATCCAATTCTATGAGTCGCACTTCACCACTTTTGTCCATATCGACCTGAATAAGTTTAAAAAATACTGATTAAAAAAACCCCATATTGATTAGATGAGTGTTCATCTACAGGGTAATGGTTAAATAAAATATCTTCACTAGTATACCCTAAAGAGCTATTTAAAAAGAAAAAAGTTCTCTATCCCTATATAGAGTTCCAAGATAATTAAATGAAAATACCAAGGTGAAAATCATTTTATACTGTATACTATCTTTTGAGTAATAAAAGAGGAAAAATAAGAATATATATTTATTTTGTTTGTATTTACAGAAAGAAGTACTAGAAGAACACTAAGAAAATTATTCTCTCTATGGGAAAGAAATGAGAAATGAGGTAAACAGGACAGGATAGGACCCAGATGTCCCAATGTATATGCATTTTAAAATTTTTTGTTGTAGATGGACAGAATACTTTCATTTTATTTATTCTTATGCAGTGCTGAGGATTGAACTCAGTGCCTCATTCGTGATAGGCAAGCACTCTGCCATTATCTAGTAAGCTAGATAATCACATACCTTGTTAGTACTCAAAATTAGTAGAGTACTAATTAGTAGAGCTACAACCCCAGCCCCCAATGTATTTTTTAATGTTGTTTTGCATTATTAATTATTCAACAAACACTTTTTCCTTAAATATTTTTTTGGTTGTATACGGACACAATATCTCCATTTATGTTTTTTTGTGATGCTGAGAATCAAACCCAGTGTCCCATACATGCGAGGCAAGTGCTCTACCACTAAGCTACAACCCCAGCCCTCAACAAATATTTTTTTAAATGCACACACATGTGTTAGGATATTGGGCTGTAATTTTTAAACTTTATACTAAATCTAACAAATTTTCCCAAGTTGTTTCAGTGTGTATAAAGTACATATACTGAAAACTCCAGGCACAATAATATTGAAAGCACTTCAGTAGTACTATTTTTCCTAGGTACTATACTGCAAGAAAATATCCAGAAAAATTAAAAACTTTATAGAGACTAAGTTGCCCCACAAGAACTCATAAAGTAAAGGACAGAACAATTGTTCATTTAAATATGTCAAACATATGACAAAATACAATCCACAGAACTATATTTGTTGAGAAAAAATTCAAACCCATACCAAGAATGAATAAGTTGGAAGAATTATTAACAGATTAAATCTTAAAGTATACCAAAAAGGTAAGTTTTAAAAATTTTCTATTAAAAAGAAGTATATTCAAAATCCTACATAAATTGTTGATTATAAATTCACTTTATTATATACTGTAACTTCCAGGATTAAAGAATATTTTAAATTGTCTATACAGAGAGTGAACTATACAACATCAGGGCAGTTTGAGAATTATAATTAATGACAAGAGAAAATGTTCACAAATGAAAAATAAAAGACTACCAAATCATTCATACACACACACACACACACACACACAATGATTCTTAATTTTTTTGAGTGATTATGTATGTTATGTATTTATGCATTCTTTTTCCATAAACATACACACACACAATTACCAAAATACTAACTATTCTGGGTATAGAATTACCAGCAAATAGTTTCTTCTTTATATTGCTGCTTATTTCCAAATAAAATTAATGTTTATTATTTTAAAAAGATACAAAAGCAATAAATATTCAGAATAAAAATATAAACAAGGCAGAATATGTTGCTTTTAGAACCAACATGTATTTTAATTCTGTTGAAGGATACTTAAAATTCATCATAAGAGAAGGGTTTCTTCTCTTCTTTTTTTTTTTTTTTTTGATAGTACTGGGTATGGAATCCAGAGGCATCCCCAGCCCTATTTTTTATTTTTTTGAGACAGACTCTTACTAAGTTGCTTAGGACCTCATTAAGTTGCTGAAGCTGGACTTGAACTTGCGGTACTCCTGCCTCAACCTCCCATGTCTCTGGGATTACAGGTGTGTGCCGTCATGCCCAACTGGAAATTTCTTTTATAGTTTGTCAAAAAGACTTTTATATGATGAAACTAACAATTATACAATCAATCTAGTAAGCTAGATAATCACATACCTTGTTAGTACTCAAAATTAGTAGACTTTCTTAGAAAGTAAAAGCTAGACATATTCATTGTACTCTAATTTTAAGAAAATAACTGGGCCTGGTGGCACATGCCTATTAACTCCTGCTATTTAGGAGGCTGAGGCAAGAGGATCACACTTGGGTAACCTTATCAAGATCTTATCTCAAAAAGCTTAAAAAGGGTTGGGGTGCAGCTTAGCAGTGGGGTGCTTGTCTATCATGCACAATACCCTGGGTTCAATCTCCAGTACAGTTTAAAGAAAGGGGGGGATGTGTGGGCAATAACTTAATGTGTAAAAAATCTATTAGCATGAAACACGTTTTTGTAGGATTGCAATAGCAATTAACTAGAAGTCATTTCCAAGTCAAAAACAGGTTAATCAATAAATTATGGTATATTCACTGAATGAAACAGTCATTAAAATGTCTATTATGAAAACATTATGAGACTGGAGTCGTAGCTCAGTGGTAGAGTGCTCACCTAGCATGTGTGAGGTACTGGGTTCAATCCTTAGCACTACAGAAAAATAAATAAATAAAATAAAAGTATTGCGTCCATCTACAACTAAAAATATTTTCAAAAAATTAAAACAGTAAAGATTATATACACTTTGAACAAGACAAATTAAGCACAGTTTGCCTTTTGTACTCCCAAAATACCCTCAAAATGAGACTAAATCAATGAAAACGGAGGGCCACATATCTGGCACCGGGGAGGGGGAGGAGGAACATCAAAAAGCAATTTGCTTTGCTCTGTAGACCCTCAGAAATATCAGGAATAAACAGAACTAGATGCCCTTGAAGTTGGGAGTGCAGGTGGATTAATTCAAAGCCTACATTTAAGGAAGGACTCCCAGATCCACAGCCCAACCAAACAGAATTAGGGGGGCTGGGGATGTGGCTCAAGCGGTAGCGCGCTCGCCTGGCATGTGTGTGGCCCGGGTTCGATCCTCAGCACCACATACAAACAAAGATGTTGTGTCAGCCGAGAACTAAAAAATAAATATTAAAAAATTCTCTCTCTCTCTCTCTCTCCCCCACACACACTCTTTCTTTAAAAAAAAAACAAAAAAAAAAAAACAGAATTAGGATGCTACCTCTCTCCAATGGTGGCAGAACTGGCTGGGATTTTCTCTTTTTTGGGGGGCAGGAGGCGGGGTACCAGGGATTGAATTCAGGGGCACTCAACCACTGAGCCACATCCTCAGGCCTATTTTGTGTTTTATTTAGAGACAGGGTCTCACTGAGTTACTTAAGTGCCTCACCATTGCTAAGGCTGGCTTTGAATTTGCAATACTCCTGCTTCAGCCTCCTGAGCTGCTGGGATTACAGGCATGTGCCACTGTACCTGACTTGGCTGGGATTTTCTGAGTGAACCAGAAAGACTTTACACTTGAGGACACTGGGAAGATGAGGAAGGTGAAGTAAGTAAAAGTCTACATGTCACACGAAGAAAAACTGAGTTATCCTCCTCACTCAGCTAAGAACACTAGTTGTTAGGCTTCTGCTCTCCAGACCTCACACTGGAGGATACACCCTGTGGAAACCAATCAGCCTAAAGAAATGAATTACACTGATCAAACTGGGACTGCAATGAAATAGGTGTGTAAAGGTATGATATTCAATTCACACCTAAGAAGGCCCAAGCCCACCTTCCCAGAAAGAGCTCCAATGAGTTCCTTTGCCACCCTCTTCAAAAAGAATGCTAAACAAATAAATCACAAGAAACAAGGAACACAATAATGTGAAAAAGAACAAAATAAACAAACATAAAAATGTACACAGAAGAGGCAGAGACAGAGCAGGGAGAGGAAACCTTCAAAATAACTAAAATGAATAAGCTTATAATCATGAAATAAGAATAAGATGAATAAAAAAAGGAACATTCAGTGAATTTGTATGGAAATTACAAATATGATAGCAGAAATAAGACATATAAAAACTGAAGATAAAACTAAAGAAATCTCTCAAAAAGTGAAACTGACAAAATGAAAAAAAAACTGACAAAGATGAAAAAAAAAAAAAAAGAAAATTAAGAGGATCAGTCTGGAGGGCCAATATCCAGATAATAATTATTTTATAAAAAGAGAACAATAACAAAGACATTAAACAGAGAAGAAAATTCCCCAGAATAGAAAAAAATGAATTTGCAGATTAAAAAGGCCTACACATATCCAATTCAATTAAGATAAAAAAAAAATCCTACTCAAGGTATGTTGATTTAAAAAGCTTCCAAAAAGAAAAAGACATCAAGTACAAAAGATTGGAAATCAAGATGGTATTAGAATTCTCAAATGTAACACTAGACGCTACAAGACAATACAGCAATGACTTCAAAATTTTAATCTGGGTAGTCTCAGGGTCAGTATTTGCACTCACTGGTTTGTGCCCAGACTTTTGCAGGGACAGGACTGGGAGGTGGAGCCATGGCAGTGATGTGTGGAAAGCCTGCTTTGGAAAGGCTTGGCTTACTTCCCTAGCTGAGTTGGCCATCTAGCACAATCAGCGGGACCCCTCCTGGTACCTATTGCTTATTGGTCCTGGTGGCAAACCTGGGAGACAGTTACAGTGTCCCATTTTATAGTCAAGGGGGCTCCTATTGAGTCCTTCAACAGGAGGTATGTTTGGTACTTGGTAAATGGGAATCCTTTTGTTGTTATTTTTATTTTCTATTTTATTAATTCTACTTAGTTATTGTTGTTATTTTAAATAGAGTTATTCCTCTACCTGTAAGGCCTTAAGGATTTGTTTTTCTCTCCCTACTTTCTTTTGCCCTCATCTCCAGTCTATTTTCCTGGCCATTCCCTTTTCTCTAATAAAGTAAGCAGACTCCCACCAAAGGGCCTTTGCACATGTTATTTCCACTGCCTGACAGACTGCTTCTCTGAGGGAGCCACTTGGTTGTGATGTCTGGTCTTTCTCATTTGGCATTGCTTGTCTGCTGTTGTAAACTTTCAAACAAATCTTTCTGTCCCAGCATACTCCCTGTCTTCTCCCTCATCTTTTATTATTGTTACTTTCCTGCAGAAGAACTTTTCATTATCTAACACACTATACATTTCAAGTATTTATTTGGTCTTTTATCTATCTGCCTTCACCAATAGAATGTCAACTTTATAAGGAAAAAGATTTTGGTCTATTGTGATCATTGCTATATCCCCAGCAACTAAAAACAAAACTAAAACAACAACAAAAGGTACCTGGTAAGTAAGAGATGATCAATACATTTTTGTTGAATTAAAAAAAAATTTGATCCAACCAAATTAACAAGTAGTAGCAGAGAAAAAAAAAAAGAAATTTTCAGATAGGCAGGGAATAAAAAAAAAATCTTTCTCTCCCATTCACAAGGCACAATTGGTATACAACTATAATCCCAGCTACTCAAGGGTCTGAGACAAGAGAATTGCAGGTTTGAGGCCACCTCAGCAACTTAGTAAGATGCTATCTCAAAATAAAAGAAGGCTGGAGATATACCTCTGTCGTAAAGTGTCTCTGTGTTCAATCCTAGTACCACATATACACAAACACACAGTTTCCCATGTACCCTTTCTCACTAAGCTACCAAGAGATGTATTTAAGGAAATTAAAAAAAAATAGTTACTGAAGCCAGAAAGTAGGGCATCCTACTCTACAAGGAAGTTATACAATAACAAAAATAATAGTAAAGAAAAATGCCAGATCAAAGACCAGGAAGCAATCAACTCAGATTATAATGACAGCATGGAAAACTCCAGCAAGAATTAAAAGAAAAAAAATCAAATGATTACTGGATGTGTTGAAAAAATAGAAATTTTCACTTCTGTACAAGAATTCAGAGATGAATTATTAACAGATACAAGATAAAAACAGAGCATTTATTAACTTTTGGGAAAATAAAAATCTATACATGAAAGACAATTTAATTATAGCCTAGCTATGATACATACAAAAAGACAGTAATATCAACACTGAACAACTATTTGACCAAAATTCATGTTTTAACTATATTAGAAGAATTGTGGTGGTAGTTCATAGGACATTAATTGATAATACAGGAAATTATGAGCAGCAATAAAAACATTACTTAAAAATCTTAAGGTAAATGAAAAGAGCTGAAAGTGAATGCTTTTGTAACTAGAAACAGAATGGGAAGGGATGGAACAAAATCAAATGACATTTTAAACTATGTCATGTCTGGGGGAAAAATCAAAATTTACTCTTAAAATATGTGACAGTGCTATTAAAATGCTAATTAGTTATGTATAAAAATTGGGACACTTTTACAATTATGTAACATAAAACAAAGTAAATGCAAAATGGATTTTACATTGGGATACTAAACTTATGGAGTTCTTTCTCCTTTTTAATTTCCACACTTCTGTTTCTTTAGCAATTTAATAAAAGTGTTTAGGAACAAAATTTCAATAAAAATGAAGTATACCTTGGTCATTATTATGAAACTCAAGAGATAATATTTTTAAAAAACATTAGAAGCATGTCAATGCTAACTCAAAATCACAGGTGTCTCTAGAAGGGTGTGGTGTCCATTGGAAATAAGATGCTTTATTCCCACAAACATATTTATGTAGATGAAACACAGTTATGTAATATAAATGCTAGCAATGATAATGAAATAGAAGAGATGGACTAGAATAAAAAGGTTAGTATCCAACGAGGCTGGAAAGAATGCTAGAAACTATGCCCGTCTCCATGGTGGGATATTATAAGAGGACTGCTTGTCTATGAGCACCAGGTGTTTTAATTAATTAATTAAGTTATTTAACAGTTTCTCCCTTTCCAGATCTGTGCCTGTTTCCCCCTATCTAGCCATTTAGCTCTCATGGCAAAAGCCTGGGGTCCAGGATAACTTTCTATTTATCAGTATATTAGTCTATTAAAATTTAAAAAATTTTGCACTATAGATTAAATAACTTGGTAAAGAATATTTTCCTTTACTTGTGTACCAATAAATCCCAGTTCAGCATTATAAAAACAGCCATGCCATAAATCCTATATTTATCAGTTGGACATTTCTATCTTTTGAAAAGCACAGTGACATCTGTGTCTATTGAGAAAAAAAAGAAATACAACACCCACTTCAGGATAAAATTAAAATAATTTTCATTTTCTCTTTATATTTTTCCACAAGATATTAATATGCTCAGAAAACATTGCAAAAGGATGCTTGAAAAACCAAGAAAAACTCTAACAAGACTATTTGTTACACAAAACTGCCCTTAATTAAGCACCATTTTACAGGAACAGATTGTAAGGATTTAAAATATAATCATGTGAAGAACAAGAACACATGGTTCTTAAATTAGTCATAAATGAAACTCAAATAATTCTCATATACTCTTTTTCTTATTTCTATTAAGCATTATTCACTTCAGATTTTAAAAGTCAGTCAAATATTTTCTGTTTGGCTATGTTAAGATCAAAAGAGTAAAATATCTAATTTCTGTTCAATCTTAATCACAGATGGGCTTAGGCAGTTAATGCATATTTAATATTTTCCATTGCTAAACTGCCAGATGTAAGAGGATTTGTTCACTTAAAAAATGAGCTCACAGTCATTCAACTAAGGGATAACCTCCACATAAATGATTCTTTTTTTAATCCCCTCTAGTGCTAGTGGTTGAGCCCAGAGCCTTGCACATGCTAGGCAAGTGCTCCCCCACTGAGCTATATCACCAGTTCCTCATACGTGAGCATCCTTAAAGTGTGACTGATCATCAAAAAACACTTGCAGGTTAAAAGTAAGCACCAATATTTTGTGCTTGCTATACTTATTATGGTATTAAAATATAAAAGGCAGTTCTCAATGTATTCATTGTACAGTTACTTATATTTCTGGGAGTTCTGCTTAACAATACTTAGGAATATAATCAATCTCTGTTCTAACTACATCTGAAGTTTATATTTTAAGTCTTGTGATAAATTTCTTTTTCTAATAAAATTCTCTGGAATTATAATAAAGCAAATGCAAGTGACTATGTTTTAGTATGTTCTCAGTTTGATTTTCTGATTACTCATTAAAATCCTTAAGTACAATGTTAATCCAGTATACATAAATGATCTTTTGTTGGATTAAGACTTTGAACAGGTAAATTGTATTTTAGGAAAATAGTTTGCCTAGAAACAATGTTTACACATTTAATATAATTTTATTTTTTGAGACTTTTCAGAATTTATATTTTTAAAGGAACTGCTTCAATCATCTCCTGCATTGACTCCCATCAAATAAATGATAGTAACCTACAGAAAATCCTAGACCACTTAATTATTAATTATCAGTACTAAGCTATGCTACTTAGGAAATGATACCCTAGGTATCTAGCAAAATTATAAGTTTTGTGCATCTTACCATATTAATATTTCAAAAAAGTATGTGACACTACAATATGAGTTTAGGTGAAATACAAACTTATGAACAAGATGCATTAATAGTTAAAAAAAATAATATAATATTTCTTTCTTCTAAGCTCTTAATTGGATTTCTACAACTAACCCAGTATTCCCATGTAGATTAATAAGTTTATTGGTTACAGCATGCTAAACTCTGATGACTAATTTGGTTCCTTATGATTCAGTTAGCTTGGCACAGGGAACAACTGTTATAAAAATACCATCGTTCATAATGGAAGTTCCATGAATATATATGTATGACCAGTAGAAACCTAGAACCATATGAGAAATATGTTTAAAGTATATAAGGCTAACCCAGAAACATCTTTTTATGCAAAAAAATCAGTTATTCCTATAAACCAGGATTAAGAGAAATTATTTTAAAAGACTTACCTTCCCATTTATTGCCAATATTTAATTTTATAAGCACCACATAAGGCAAACATAAAATTTTGATTAAAATATTAACAAAATGTTATTGATACACTGCTGTAATGGCAAATGTCAAGGAGGTAGGACATGATCTCCTTCTCAAAGTAAACAGGTAGAGCTTAACTTACAAAAAGCAGGGATCTGAAAGTCCATTTGTAAACAAATAATTACAAAAAAGAAAATAAAGCTTCCCTCAAAACAAAACCTTTTGTGGGGTGACGAAAATGTTCTATATTTTGAAATCATGATTATGTGGATATATTTGTCAAAACTCATCAAAATATATACTTTAAGGTATATTTAATGTTTGTATTTTATAACTCAACAAATTTGATTTTTATGTGTCCTAAAAAGTGGTTTAGAATTTCATTCCATACACAGAAAAATTAATACATACTTATAACACACAACACTGCACCCCAGTATCATCTGAATTATAGGTTAATCATTTATATCAGTGTTTCTAGAGGAAAATAAATTAGGTTCTAAACAGATGACGGCATATATCTATCTTTTCCTATTCCAAAATATTTTAAGGACTAGAGTTGATATTTCTGTCATCTTTAGCTCATTAACTCTCTATCAGTACCAGAAACATTATTTTTTATGTCAACTATTGCTCAAGTGTTCTAAATTTGTAGGAAAAGGTAAATGCTTATGAACCTGTTCCTGCTATTCATCAGTCATTTAAAAATAACATTTCTAAGTCATGATGATAAAACCAAATGAATTAATCTATGAACTTGGATAAAACCCAAATATAAAGACAGCTGTAATATTTTCTACTTCTTAGTTTATACAACACTACTCTGAATACCATGAGATAGGCAGTTACAATAATCTCTCCTCACAACGTGTGTGTGTGTGTGTGTGTGTGTGTGTGTGTGTATGTATCGGGGATTGAACCCAGGAGTCCTTAACCATTGAGCCACATCCCCAGCCCTTTTTTATATTTAGAGACATGGTCTTGATAAGTTGCTTAGGGTCTTGCTAAGTCACTGAGGCTGGCTTTGAAATTTCATTCCTTCTGCCTCAGCCTCCCCAGCCTCTGGGATTATAGGCATGCGCCACTGTGCCCAGCTCCTCACATTTTTAAAAACAGATAATAAAATAACATAGAAAAAAGTAAATGACTGAAGTTACTAATATAGTAGTTGGTATTTAAGTACTTTGATTGTCAATGTAGAGAATCACTTCTCAATTCTTATTTTTATAAGACATATGGTGTTTATTTAAAGGATATTTTCATGTCAAATTCAGCTTTGAGCTGATTTCTGAATATTGAGAGATAAGTAATATTTTAGTTATTGTGCCCCCCAAAATCACTGATTTTCTTTGATAGTCACTTAAATTTAAAAGTTATGGGCTTCTTTAAACAGCCTTACATTTGTAATTGTTGAGATAATTTACAATAAATTGCTGAGATACAATAAAGCTTTGTTTTCTTCATTTTCTCTATCATCACAAACAGCATAAAATCACAAACACTATATGCATTATGCATAATCACAAATTAATAGAAAAGTTTTTAGTATAGTACAAATGACTTTTTTTTCTTAATCTGAGAGTTACTCATCACTCCTGAATACTTTAATATATACTTCAACAAAAAAAGGATATCTTCCTACATAAGTATGACTGGAAATTAACACTAACATATTACATATTATTACTACCTAATCCTTGAACAATATTCAAGTTTTGCTGATTTTTCTAAGTGTTACAGTTCTGAACAATGTATTACATGTATTGGGCTGTAAAGTCTCTTCATTTCCCTCTAGAACAAATTCTCAATTTTTCCTTTATTTCTTTAATCTTAACCTATTACAGAAAATGTTTCTGTAGAATGTCTCAATTTGCGTTTGTCTGATATTTCCTTAAGATTAAAGAGGTCATACATCTTTGGGAGGAATATTATAGAATTGATAATGCATTCTCATTACCAAAAATCGGGGGCACATTATGTTGATTTACCTCATTACTGATCTGATGATGCTCACGTTGATCACTTGATTATTAAAGTGGTGTCTGCCAAGTTTTTCTACTGTATGGTTACTCTTTCTCCCTTTGTCATTTTTTATGTATTCTGTGAGAAAGAACCTTGAAACTGTATAAGACTCTGCTTCTCATCAGACTTTCAATTAACTGATCAACCCATAACTGTATAGACTCATGGTTTCCTATTTTATTCAACAGGCTAATATGCTACTAACATCTGGTGCTCAAATTGTCCCAGATTTGTCAGTGGAAATCCCTTCAAATTGGCTTCTGTGTTTGGGTTTGTTTTATTATGTCTCTATCATTCTTGAAACAACTCATTATTTTCTAATATAATATACTGTAGGGTTCATTTTGTACCCTCCTTGCTTTAAACTTCAGACCAACATTTCCCCAAAGAGTCCTGATTCCTTTTGGTAGAGAACCGTATTTATAACTGATGCAAACTCCATGCCTCAGGTATAAATTGCAATTGGGGTGTGACTGCATGCAGGTCCATTCAATGTACAGAGCTAGAGAATACTTACCAATACATATAGACACATATGCTTATATCAATATTTATCATTATTTTTACATTTATTATTGAAAACCAAAGATACCACACTAAACCTCTAATTCCATTCTAGCACTTCAAGGTTCATTCTAGTTTTCTCTACTTCTGTATTTGTAAATTACTTCTCCAACAGTGAGAAATTTTGAAATATTTACTTGTTTGATCAATCCCTTTCATGTGGAACATACTCCAATCTTCACTGCCCCTCCTCTACCATGCAGATGACTTCTTTCACCCTAATTTTGCTTTGACACTCCCCTATACACCAAATCCCATCCCCACCAAGCTGGCACCTCCCTCATTCAAATCAAACTATGATGTCTCATTTTCTGTGCCCACCCCATGTTATCCCCACTCTTCCCGTCTTGTTTAAATTGTTGGAAGTTCTGACACCCTGCAGCAGTCTGCCCATTGCCTGGCATATACATTCTCTATTCTGCCTGGCCTCTGATTTTTCAGGTTGGGCTCTGATACCCACAGTAAGCTACTCCTCCTTCCTCACCACATACAGGGTTAGATACCCCTTTCTTGAGCCACTGATGTTCCCTTTCCTCACTCTCCTGCATGGACAGGTAAATAGTTGTAGCTCACCTACACTAAACATTTGACATTCACCTCAGACAAAAAGAGGTGAAAATTAAGAATGCTGCAGTTGGAGGTTCACAGTTCAGAAAAACCCAGTCTATAAGTGCACAGATAGGGAAAGAAACCTGATTGTTAAAATGAAACTCGTGATTTAGTAAAATCATAGAGAATGCTTTTAAGAGGTACACTCTATAGTGTCTATAGTCAATTATGAAACTGAATTAATTTAGATTTTGTTAAAAGCTATAAATAGAAACTATAATTCATAACATTTATAATAGTCACACAAAATAAATTAGGGCACATGTACACTTACTTTATCTACACAATCATCAAAAAATGCCAGGCTTGCATCTTTATCACTGACAAAAGAACATTCTTCAATGAAGCGAATAAACATTTGTGTTTTGGTCATCATGTTATAGAATTTTTGATGTGATCGGTCCCGGCTTCTTAAGAAAGCTGTTCAACATAAATATATAATGTGAGAATATACATCATTTATAGATTCATAGGAAATTTTTAAAATATTTTTTTAGTTATACATGGACACAATATCTTTATTTTGTTGATTTATTTTTATGTGGTGCTGAGGATCGAACCCAGGGTCTCTCACATGGGAGGCGAGCGCTCTACCACTGAGCCACAACCCCAGCCCCTAGATTCATAGGAATTTTGAGTGGGCAGAAACCTGATCAAACATGTCATTGATAACCTCAATCTTCCCCACTATTTAACCAAAAGAGAAACTAAGATCTCTGATAAGAAAAATGACCCAACAAACAAATAAGTAAGCAATAGAAAAACTAATACAAAAGAAATATAAACCTAGGTATCTCAAATTCCCATCCAAAATTATCTCCATTGCCCCCATCTTTGAAGATGATCCATAAACTAGTAAATCTGAAAGCATTTTTTAAATTTCTATTTTTGGTCCCAATGCTTTGCATGGTATATATACCTGTATGCTCTTGTGCGCCCGCTGCTTGCGCGTGTGCTCTCTCTCTCTGTGTATCTATCTGTCTATCTATATGTGTGGCTTTTTTCCCAAACTAGATGCCCTTCAGTGGACAAATGGATAAAAAAATGTGGCATGTATACACAATGGAATTTTACTCATCAATAAAAGAGAATAAAATCATGGCATTTGCAGGTAAATGAATGGCATTGGAGAAGATAATGCTAAGTGAAGTTAGTCAATCCCAAAAAAACAAATGCCAAATGTTTTCTCTGATATAAGGAGGATGACTCATAGTGGGGTCGGGAGGGGGAACATGGAAGGAATGAATTCTAGATAGGGCAGAGGGGTGGGAGGGAAAGGGAGAGGGCATGGGATTAGCAAGGATGGTGGAATGTGATGGACATCATTATCCAAAGTACATGTATGAAGACACGAATTGGGTGTCAACATACTTTAATATACAAACAGAGATATGAAAAATTGTGGTATATATGTGTAATAAGAATTGTAATGCAAAACAAAACAAAACACCAAAGGACATGTATAAAGACATGAATTGGTGTGAACATACTTTATTTACAAAAATATGAAAAATTGTGCTCTATATGTGTAATAAGAATTGTAATGCATTCCTCTGTCAGAATTATTTTATTTATAAATAAAACCAATTTTAAAAAAATAAGAATTGCTCTATATTTATAATAAAAAAGGTGTGGCTTTTTCAAAGAAGCAGTAACAATCCTTCTGATATTCATTTATGTTTCTCTTACATTTTGAAAACAGAGTAAATGTTTATTTCCTGATTTTATCTTCCATGTCCTCATTGTGCTATTATACTACACTTAGATATGAACTAAAGTTCTTTCCAGCCTCAAGGACTTTGCATAAACTAGTCTCTCTTCCTAAAACACTCTCAACTTCCCTTTGCCTGGCAAATTTCTACTTACCTTTGTGATCAGGGCTCAAACAATACTTCAAAGGGCCTCTGTAATTTAAAATTATAAACTAAAGTTCTTCACTCATATTAATTTCTAATTGCTTATCTTCTTGACTATAAGCTCTGTGAGATAAGTAACAGTCATGTCTCTTTTGCATACTAATACATAGCCAGCATTTGGAGGCATTCAATATATTACATATTAAATGAATTTCTCTTTCAAATATTATATACTACAAAAGGAAGGAAATATGTACTGTGACACCAACTGCACCCTGGGGATTTCCAACCTTTTTTCACTTTGTGGCACAGACAGAAAGTAATGTTTGTAATGAGAACCGAAATAAAGCAAATGAGAGCACACAAGCCTGGAGTAACTATCCCAGTAGTGCCTCTGCTTTTCCAACACTACCTGGCTGCCCTGAAAACACCAATATCTGACGACACACAGAGTGAAGTACTATATACTTAGGAGATTCTGTACTTTTCAGATAGTTTCTTCTACATACCTTGGGTTATAGTAAACATGCCAACGAAAGAACTAGTCCTTCAGATCTGGATCACCAGAGCTGGTATTCACATATTCCTCAAAAAACAGGTATGTATCTTGATAAATACAGACTATTAATTCAGAAAGCAACTGAATTATCTCAAGGCTAGGCTCAATAATCTGAAAGCTATAAGACTATGCAATCACTCACCTTGCAGGGCAAAAAGAGAGGTTGCATCTGTTGCTGTCTCAGATGGGGCTTGTGTTATTGGCCTTAAATATGCTCTATAACCTTTTAAAATAGAGGCCATGAAAAACAAAAATGCCTCTTGGATTTCCAAATCTATCATATGCAACCTCTTTCCAGAATTAAAATCATAGTCATTCATTGTTAAGTCCATTAGTCCATCTTCTCTTGGTCTTTGCTGCACTGTGAACAAACACAGTTAGTGCTTTCGCCAAACTATCAAAACCAGTGCCCATAACGGTATACTGTGTTTTCAAAAGGGCTCACGTTACTTCAACTAGTTATTTATACAACTTCATAATATATAAACCTTAAGAAAGCTTACCTTATTTTTTAGGCTCTGTTGAGTATATTTTATCTACACACACACACACACACACACACACACACACACATCATACCAATCAAATTAACTGGACACAGGGTTAAATGTAATAGCCCTCCCCACCTTTCTTTTTGTTTTCAATATATGCCTGTGGGATAAATATACAGGAATTAAAATATTAAAAAAACATCTCTTTCTTTCCCCTATCTGGTTGAATGCTATGACAACAGGTAGTAAAGTAATAACTTCACAGTAGAGAAGCCTGGTAGACATCACCATAATCAAGTATTGAAGGGAGTACCTTCATCAATAATGGGACAAACTGAAATAGTGCACAACCTGATAAACACAATGAGAGGAAGGCAGCATCACTTCTATGACATCTCTGCCAAATATGTATGACCTGCATCTATCAAAAGGACTCTCAGACAAAAACACATTATAGATCATTCTACAATGGTAAGTATATTTTTAAAAGTATCAAGAAAACGAAGAAGAAACTGAAAAACTGTTTTAATTTGTTTGTTTCTTTGATACTGGGGATGGAATCCGGGACCTCTCACATGGTAGATAAGTGCTCTATCACGAGCTCCACCCCAGCTCTGAAGAATTGTTCTATTATTTTAGTTTTTATTTATTCATTTTTATTTTTTGCAGCACTGAGAATTGAACCAGGGATACTATCACTGAGCTGCATCTCCAGTCCTTTTAATTTTTTATTTTGAGGCAGGGTCTCACTAAATTGCCCAGATTGGCTTAAAAATTGAAACCTCTTGCCTCAGCCTCCTGAGTCACTTGGATTACAGGCATGCATTACCAAGCCCAGTCTGAAAAATTGTTTTAAAGAAAAGGAAACAGAAGATACTTAAAACTAAATACAACACCTGATTTGGAACTGGATCCTTCTGCCATAGATAAAATTATGAAAATACTGGCAAAACTTGAATGTGATCTGAGGATTAGGATGGTAGTAATACTAAATTTTAATTTCCTGATTTTATTTTGAGGTGACAAAAGAATGTACCTGTTGGTAGGTAATACATTCTATTCAGATGTGATGGGTCTCTATTCTCAAAGGGTCAGGAAAAAAAATTGTATGTGATGGCTTCAAAATTTAAACATCTTTTTAAACACAAGGAATAATTAATCCTCTTAGAGAATTTTATGTAGTTCTTATTCTTTTTTTTTTAAGTACTGGGGATTGAACCCAGGGTTGGGGGAGCACTTAACCTCCAGGCCACAGGATCCTGCTGAGCTGCTTAGGGCCTCATCAAGTTGCTGAAGCCTCGAGATCCTCCTACCTCAGCCTTCTGAGCTGCTGGGATCACAGGCATGTGTCACCATACTCAACTTAGCTTTTCAAAACAAGTACAAGTACTTTTAGAGAGCAATTAGTTAGTCAACTCTTTTTATTTTGTTCCATAAGATAAAATCTTGTATTTGATGTCACTGTTTTCATATTCCAAATACTTTTGAGCTACTGTGGAATTATCTTACCAAAATTGCTTTGTAAATACTTTGTTCAACTATACTATAAGCACCTTGAATCTTTCAAGAGTGTAGGCCATTTCCTAGGTTTATTTCAATAATAAATAAATGAGAAAAAAATTACTGTCACTATTGACTACATTTCACAAAGTAAGTATTAAATTATGGACTCTGAATGGGTTATGGTTATAGTACCAAGATTGGATAAAGAATAGAAAGTTTAACTCTTCTAATCAGATAATCTAATTCTGAACTCTCAAGATTATATACATATAATTTTGGGGGGGGATGGGGCTAGCAAGTGCCAGGCCCTGGGTTCAATCCTCAGCACCACATACAAATAAATAAATAAAGGTATTGTGTCCGAACAGATAAAACATAAATATAAATAACAATAATAATAATAATTTTGGGGGGGAGAGGGGTATCAGGGATTGAACCCAGAGGCGCCTTAACCCAGACTTTTTTGAGACAGGGTCTTGCTAAGTTGTGGGGCCTTGCTAAGTTGCTGATGCTGGCTTTGAATTTGTGACCCTCTTGCTTCCTCCACTGGGATTATAGGCATGTGTCAAGGTGCCCAGCTCTTCAAAATATATTCTTACACAAGCTTTTTTACCCCGAAGTATTTCATATTCTCATTGATTTTCATTTTGATGAATTCACATTTTTGGCAAACTTCTGTCTTCAAACTATTTGAAGTAAGCACAGCATTAAGAGCCACTTGAAGATGAAAACATATGACAGCACTCATCCCTTTGAAATCATCAACGTTTTCAAATGTAGTTCAAACTATTTATTTTGGATTTTCAAAATTAACTTTCTATTCTAAGTATAAACAAAATACATAGTATAAAGAAAATATATAAGTTAAAACCCATCTTTTCATGTTATTTCAGTAATGGTAAAATTAAAGAAAACAGTCACATTAATATCCTTTTGAATTTTGATGTTTCTAATAAAATCTGGTAGATATAAAATTTAAACTTTACAAATCTCCAATTCAGCTTCTAACAAATTTTGCATCAGTGCTCATTTGCCTTAAATATTGTAAAGACACTTTCCTTTAGATAAAATAAGTATTACCCTTTTGTGAATAAGGCAGAGCAACTCCCTTTTCCAGATTAAATTATATCCTTTAATTGTTATTCACTTACATTTTGCCAACTGCTGGTGCAAATTATTCAGTGTATTCATCAGATGTTTACAGGGTTTCTTTGGAAGAATCTTCCAAGTTACATTCTTCTTGTCAGCAGTTCTGAGATTAAATGACAACAACAATATATTTGTCACACCGACTTTGGGAGATGGTATATACTTGTATATATATAAAAAAGAATAGAAAACACAGTGAATAACAATATAAAACACATACAGAATATTTAGGTTAATGAGGAAAATCTCTTAGGGTAAGTTGAGATGTTGAATATAAAAATTAATTCATATGAAGGTTGGATTATCTATTAAGTATAGCTCAAACGTTTGTAATTATATAGGTGCCAAGTATATTATACTTAAACTGGATTCGTGCTAACCATCACAAACCTGAATCTGGTGATCATTAATTAGTCTTTAATGATCATATCAGAATGCTTACACACTTCAATATTGGAAAAATCTTCCAATAAAATGTTTTTCTTATATGAGAAAAAGCACTGTATAAAACTTTCAAGGAACTTATGATACATACAGTCTATCAAAAATACTTTGGTATACTTAAATATGTAGTTTCTCAATTTCCTAAAATTATAAGTAAATATTATATCTTTCAGAAAAGAAATAATCTATAATATTAAATTACTTAAATAAAGTATAATATTAAAAATACTTTTACAAATTTAAAAGAGGATTTATGATAGAAACTGATATCTTTGTTTCTAGCACAGGCTCCTATAATTTCCTTTATTACATCTATTATAATTCAGTTCTTCTCTATAAACTATATATGGGGTATGAAATGAAAAGAGTGTAGAGCACCATAAAAGTTTTGGACCTAACTATAGCTTTGATGAGTCTACTTCTTATTTGCTAAATCTTTTTTTTCCTGTGTGTTTATTTCAAAAATTTATTTATTTATTTAGTGCCACCAGGGATTGAATCAAAGGTTTCCTCATGCATGCTCTAAGCAAGTGCTCCTTCCACTGAACTAAATCCCCAGACCATCCCTTTTTTTTTTCTTCCTAATACTGGGAATTGAATCTGGCAACATTCTACCACTAAGCTGCATCTCCAGCCCTTTTTATTTTTTGAGATAGTGTCTTACTAAATTGCTAAGTTTGGCCTCAAATTTGTGATCCTCCTGACTCGGTCTCTTTGAGTAGCTCATTTTAGAATACTTGAAAAACATAGACAAAAAAGAGAAGAAAGATAAATTGTTTAATTTACAATCACCAAATAAAAATTTAGCAAAGATGGGTAGTGAAACTTTCTGAGTATTCTTTTCTAAAAATGTTTCCTAAATTTCCCATAGAATGAAAAGGACAAATATCAGTTTGGAAACTAACAAACAAACAAAAAAAGAGTGAATGGGAAAGTTTAAGCTGACAGAGAATGATGATTTTGAAATTTACCCTATCTTTCCACAAATGGGGATAAAGATAAAAATACAGCAAGGATAAATGGCAGATGTCCTACTGTGAAGCTATTATTACATTTATAATGTCCTTCAGAGTATGGAATCTTGTGACACTAAGAACTCAATGCAGGAAACACTCCTAACATTGTTGTCTTGATGAAACTGCAAAACAGCACTCCCACTGTATGTTAGCATTCGTGGCATACATGCCTATCTCACTAGACTGGATTATGAGCAATATAAGAGAAAGGAATATATTTGGTTTGCCATTTTATTCAGTTACTAGCAAATGCAAAGTACCTTCATATCACCTGATTATATCTAATTATTATTATTTACTCATATAACTCCCTTCTCCTGCCCTTGATATTGTTACTCTAAAACATGACTGGGGAGGAGTATTTTCTCTAATATTTGAGATTTTATGTATGATAGCCTTCTATATTTCTATTCAGTGACTTCCACTTATAAGATTACTATTACATATATAGTTACCAAAAAAATAGTGGCAGGAATATAAGTTTTGAAGTCAGCCAAGTTTCAAAATACAGTTCTGACTGAATAAACTACATGCTTAAAAATATAAACTCTGATTTACTCATCTGGCAGAGGAATAAAAACTACCTCATAAAGTTCAGAGAATGAAATGGAATAACAGGCTATATATGCAACTTATGCTGGGTATGAAAGTACAAGCCTGTAATTCCAGCAACTCAGAGAGGCTGAGGTAGAAGGATCAAAAGTTTGACGCCAGCCTTAGCAACTTAGTAAGGCCCTGTCTCAAAATGAAAAAAAAGGAAAAAAGTACTGGAAATGTAGCTTAGTGGTAGAGCACACCTGGGGTTCTATCCATAGTACTGGGGGGTTGGAAAGGAAATTTTGGAAATAAATCAAAAGACTTTAAGACGAAAAGTTCTTATTTAAAAAATGGAGGGGGCTGGGAGTGCAGCTCGGTAGTAGAGCACACGCTAATCACACATGGCCCTGAGTTCAACCCCAGAAAATGAAATGGGCTAACAAAATAAATAAATAAATAAGAAAAAACCTAATTCATATCTACTCATTTAAGTGCAAAATCTATACCAGCTTTTGGGCTTAGCTGAAAGACTAACTCATAGTTATTTTAAGCATATTTTGTAGTTGCAATGTTATATCAATATTCTCTTCCCTGAATACCTTAAGTACAATTAAATGTGGGATACAAAGAAACAATAAAAAGCTATACAAATACAATCCAACAGTCACAACTTAAATATTATTCCAATAAAAAGAGAGGGAAGTTTATAAAATCCTTATATTCCTACAGTGTAGAGGTAATGAAATTACATATAAACTAAAAATTATTTTAAAACTCTAAACTATTACATTGTTTTGTATTATTATTCTGATCGTATAAGATTAGAAATAGAACTGAACTATTAATCAAGAAATACTGTTTTAATTCATTTTGTGGTTTTACCCATTCTCATTTGAAGAAAATTAAACTTTTTCAATTTCTAATCTCAATTGCCCTTCTGCTAAATTTCTAAGCAAGAATAAAACTATAATGTTCCTTAAATATTTAAAGCCTGAGGATTAAATGTATATTTTCTTTCCAATAAAACCTTCCTAATACCCTAAATCTATTGCAGCCAATTCAAAGATGGTAATTACCCCAAATACAAAGAAAATAATATATCTCAAAAGAATCCTACTTAGCAATCATAAAATATACAATTATATACATATATTTCGTAGTTGTAAATTACTAGGTGTAGAAGCACTAAAATGTACTTACTGAGAAATGGTGTTGGTATCTAGGTCAACACAACTGACATCTGGTGGAGGATCATACAGATCAAAGTATCTTGAATCAATCCCTACTATGAATGGACATGGTGCACTCAAGACATCTGCTAAAGCCAGTGGGCAGAGAGGAACATATGGGCATGGCCAGTGGAAAGGGAAAATCATCTTGGATAAACAAAGGGTAGAGGAATATTTAGCTTTTTGACGCTGAAGCATAATTTATCAGCACACATAAAAAAACTATCTTTCAAATGTTATTACCTAAAGTCTAATGCTTGACAACAAATTAAATAATTATAACTAAATATATAAATTCATTACTCTCTGAAATTTAGTTAAGCATTAAAATAGTTTCAAATTATACTAATAAATTAAGTTTCAACTAAGTTGATTGTCAATAAGAAACTGATACTCACAGACACTAATGCTTCTGTTACACTAGTAAGCACAGAAGGTCGTAAGGAATGGATGAGAATCTTATGTTCAGTTACTGCAAATACCAGTAGTGACACAGCGTTTTCAGGACCTAGATTCTGAAGTAGTGTTGAAAATTTGCCACCACTGTCAATCCAAACAAAAATGTATAATAAAAAAAATGATCCAAATGTCTTATTATCTGAAATAATGGAGGAAAATTTGAGATTAAGGTATAATTTGTATTATGTCTTTTAACTTTAAATGTGATTGCTGCTCTTACAGAGGGAAAACCCAGCTTTACAAACACACTTTGAAAACAATAGTTTTTTCTTTTTAAAAAAATTCATTCTTTTTAGATATACATGACAGTAGATTATATTTTGACATACTATATATACATGAAGTATAACATAGGATCCCATTCTTGTAGTTGAACAAAATGTGGAGTTTCATTAATCATATATTCATATATGAACATAGGAATGTTATGCCCTATTCATTTTACTGTCTTTCCTATCCCCATCTGCCCTCCCTTTCTTTCAGTCTCCTTTGTCTAATCCACTGAACTTCTTTCTATTCTCCCCACCCTAATTATTGTATGAACAATGCAGTTTTAAGAGGTTTCAAAATCATTCACTCTTTCTGCATTCTATTGAATATGAAAAATGAAAAGTTATCTGCTTCATTTTAGGTAAAACTATCTGCTTAGTAGATAGTATCCAAATAAAGAATTCAATTAGGGGCGAGGTTATGGCTCAGTGGTAGAGCACTTGCCTTGCATGTATGAGGCACTAGGTTCGATCCCCGGCACCACATAAGAAACAAACAAACAAAATAAAAGTATTGTGTCCATCTACAATTAATATATATTCAGTTAATAAAAGGGATGTTTTGATTTAAAGTAAATATTTTAGCGGAAGTCTTTGTAACATGGCACATTTATCACTGCAATCATCAGAAAAGATATGATTTATAGGTCCACCTCTCTTAAGGTAAATACATTAAAATGTGGATTTATGAATATATCATCCTACTATTGTAATGATAACAGCAAAAGGAAATCAAGAGCTACAAAGTGATGAGTCACACATATATAAAACAAATTAATAATCACAACAATAAACTTAAGACATTCAAACAAAATACTAGTTTAAAAAAGCAAATAACTCAGTAAGTCAAACAGTAGTGTGCCTATATAATGTGAAACAACTGGTTTCATTGGATTAATTCTCTTATAACAAAGCAAAACTAATAAAATTTTCTTGGAGAAATAAAAATATATATCCACAAAAACTTGCATATATTTATAGAAGCATCATACATAGTAGCCAAAAATGTGAAAACCTCCCAACTGATGAACCCATAAAATATTGTATATGCATACAAGAGTATTAGTTGGCAACAAAAGGGAATAAAGTAATAAAACATGCTGCATCATGGGTGAACCTTGGAAACATGCAAAGTGAAAGAAGCCAGAAATAAACAAAAAGGCTACATATAATTCTGTTTTTATGAAATGTTCAAAATAGGCAAATCTATTGTAAAAGAAAGTAGATGCCTGCTTGCCCAGGGCTAGATAGGGGGTATATATATATATATGTATGTGTGTGTGTGTGTGTGTGTATGTGTGTGTGTATATGTATATATGTGTGTGTGTGTGTGTGCGTGTGTGTGTGTAATGATGGCAGGAGTAAAGAAGGTTAACTGCTGAAGTGTACAGTTTCTTTTTAGAGTGATGAAAGTTCTCTAAAATTTATTATAGTGATAGCTGTAGAACTTCATCAATATAATCACTAAATTGTTTAATTGGGCAAATGTATGGTATATGAATGTTATCTCAATAAAGCTGTTACCTAAATGAAGTCCTTTGATTTACAATCATCAATATTTCTAGTTTATTTCCAGCTCAAAGTTCTAAAAAACACACGGTCACTCTGGCTAAGTGCTGGTGATGAAATAATCTGCAATTCTTACAAAATTAACATAAAAGATGGCAGCTAGTCTCCCTTAGGTATGTGTTACATAATAGCTTAATTATATTCTAACTATTTCCTACAATAAAATTACCCAGCTAATTAAACTTCAAGATACTGCAGAGAAAACACTATAATTTCTCTGAACTTTCAAAATGCTGAAACACATTTTTCCAATCTACTATTTAAGAATTATAACAACTTTTATTTGGGTTAATTTTAAAATTGCATTTGAATGTTCTTCAGAGGATAACTGAAGCTAAAAATCGTTTTATAAGCTGCAACAGTAAGTGTTCGATGACAATAAAGACACAAAGCACTAAATACTATTGTAAAAGTTTTTCTTTATCAAAAACTGTAATTCAAATATTAAGTAAAAGGAACTTAGTTAGGAAACAGTTAAATGAGAAGTATTTCCATTAA
The DNA here is from genome assembly GCF_001458135.2 of Marmota marmota marmota. NCBI lineage: Eukaryota > Metazoa > Chordata > Mammalia > Rodentia > Sciuridae > Marmota > Marmota marmota. The sequence goes on along the minus strand of NW_026000229.1, from coordinate 15,724,159 downwards.
CATTTTGAACTTTAGCTAGAAAGAGAATGCATATGAATATTACTTGAGCTCACACTAGATTTAGAGAACGATAAACAGAAATGAAAGTTTACTTGCCTTAGTGGAAGAGGAGAAGAAACAGGCTGACTGAGAATCAGATTATCATGTGGTGATAACTGGAAGATTTAAAATGATTTATTTAAAATAGGAAGATGAGCTTCAAAACAATATTTTCTGATAAAAACATATAAATTAATGATGTTGTCCATGAAGTTTCCAGGTTTACCAGTCTAAAAATAGTTAATATCACTCATTAAGATCCTAAAAAGTAGTCCTGACCTCTGACCCCTTCCGAGAACTTCTTATTCTGAATCCTAACTCTCTTCTTCTGACTCAACTTTTCCCTAATGTAATTTTAATAAATTTACATTACAAGACTAAATTATTCACTTAATACCATAAAAATGTGGGTCAGCAAAGTGCTATACAGAACAATTTCATAGGCTGTTTGTAAACAATTCTTCCTGGAATAAAGCTGAGCTTATTCTTTACATATTATCTAGCTAATTTTGTGCTCTAAAAGCAGAGCTGAGCAGTTTCAACAGAAATTGAATAGCCTATACAGACTAAAATGTTTAGTATAAGGTCCTTAACAGGAAAATTTTGCCAGCTTCCGCTATAAAACAAATCTTCTGTGTGTATTCAAATGGAGTGTGCTATATATACTCTGTCACTAAATACCTACAAGTAAGACAAGAAATAACATGTAGATATTCAGACTGATTTTAAGGGTCATCAAAATGATATTTTCCTAGACATCTTATCTGTATCAATATAATAATGCAACTAATTTTATCTGCATTTTCAAATTTATGCATATTTCTACAATTTTATAAATATCTATTTGATACATGGTTTCTAATATTAAATGATACCAGATTAAGGGCTGTGGTACACAGTAAAACATACATAGTGATAATACCTGAAAATATTTTCTTTATATAAATCACACCATAAATTATTAAATAAGCAGACAACTTACATTATCATGAGCACAAACAAAAAGAGGCATAGGGCTGGGGATACAGCTCAGTTGGTAGAGTGCTTGCCTCGAATGTATAAAGCCCTGGGTTCAATCCCCAGCACCACACACACACACTCACAGGCATAAACAAAAGAGAAAAGATACATTCAACTGGGAAAGAGATGGGGAAAATAATTCATAATCATTTAAAACTTCCCCATCACACCAAAGATATGGGCATTCCTTCCTACACTTCCTACAGTATATGCAAACGTATAACATTTCCATATATCCATTCTAATACTAACACTAACTTATAAAATGATTGCCAAAGGCACAAACCCTCAAATACTTAGAACAAATTTTAAGGGGAAAATCCCTTCTTGTGTGTTCAAAATGTCTACTTTCTACCTACTTTTTAAACTTTTTAATCCTTTCTGAAGGGAAAAACATTAGATGCCTGGGAGTGAGTTAATAAAATATGAAGGATTCAAACTTCAACATGAAATAGTATCTGGTTTTCTTTAGATCTCAATTTTTTCTCCACTTAAAATATTTTTATACCCAAAGGACTTAAAAACAGCCACATCAACAGCAGCACAATTTACAATAGCTAAACTGTGGAACCAACCTAGATGCCCTTCAGTAGATGAATAAATAAAAAAAAATGTGGCATATATACACAATGGAATATTACTCAGCAATAAAAGAGAATAAAATCATGGCATTTTCGGGTAAATGGATGGAGTTGGAGAAGATAATGCAAAGGGAAGTTAGCCAATCCAAAAAAAAAAACAAATGCCAAATGTTTTCTGATATAAGGAGACTGATTCACAGTGGGGTAGGCAGGGGGAACATGGGAGAAATAGATCAACTCAGGGGAGAGGGGTGCGAGGGGAAGGGAGGGGACAGAGGGTTAGAAATGATTGTGGAATGTGATGGACATCATTATCCAAAGTACATGTATGAAGACACGAATTTATATACAACCACAGATATGAAAAATTGTGCTCTTATATGTGTAATATGAATCCATTATGATTCCACTGTCATATGTAAAAAACATTTTTAAATAAATAAATAAAATCATTTTTATGTTATATTTTGATAGAGTCACTAATAAATTCACATGACACTCATATTAAGGAAATCTTACCTGAACTAAAATCCGTGGCCTCTGAGGAGATGGAAAAGGAACTTTATGCATAAAATGAGAAATATGCCTTAAAAACAAACAAAAAACCCAATTGATTCCAAAGTGAAAACTATATGCCATAAACGTTAATATGTCATTACAAGTCAAAGGTGAGTCAAATCCCTATGTCCCTACAAATCTAAAATCCCTAATATTATAAAAAGAAATGAACAATCTTCAAAAATTATGTTCCTCATTGAAACTACTTCTGCCTAAATCCAATAATTTTTCACAATAGCTGTTCATATTCAACAATATTTATCAATGTCTCAAAAGACATTTCAACTTTTACCTCTATGTGTCAATGATGTAACTATTATAAAGAACCAATTTCTTACATTTATAATATATTTTTTAGTCAATTTTTCATATTTTGGAAGTGATACAACCATTTAAAGTGCTCCAGAAAAACGAAAGTTCCAATGCTTCTCAATGATGAACACTAAATTTTCTATCAAACAAGTTTAAAATACTATTACTGACTTCGTAAGTTTTTTCCCAGAATAAAACAGATAAAAAATTAGATCAATTGGTTTTGCTTTGAACGCTATCAGAGAAAAATGGAAATTACAGTATAAAAAAATTTTGTTTTAGAAATAAGATGTTTTTTATTTTTCCTTTAAATACTATTTCAAAATTAGGTTGTTTTCAGAAGTGAGATAATTTCAAATGGATAGAGAAAACTGAAATAAATTTCATTAATTTTACAGATATGTCTTAAGTTTTTACTATGTATACAAGATACCAGCAGGGGCTGGGATGTAGCTCAGTGGTAGAACACTGGCCTAGCAAACATAAAGCCCTGCATTCAATCCCCAGCACTATAAAAACAAACAAAACACCAGACATGACAGGAAATGTAAACAAATACATAAAGCTATTAGTCTCTACCATTAAAGTACTCACAACCTAAAGGAAAAAAAAAAAAAAGTGACGGTGGGAACAACCATCACAGGACATAAATCTTCTCCAAATACTGAAGAAGTAAGAATAACAGAAATGAAAATTGTGATCCACAAATCCTTAAAGATTTCCAAGATTCATTCAGGGAGAATCTGTGAGATCAAAACTATTTTTACAATAATACTAAGACATCATTTTCCTTTTTCACTGGATTAACAACTGCACTGATGATACAAAAGCATTGTGGATAAAACTGCTGGCACCTGAGAATCAAGGCAGTGACACCAACCAAACTGTAGTAGCAATTATTATATTCTTTAATACCATATACTAATATAAAAAAGAACCATGAATTTCACTTAAGAATATTTTTGAAGGGCTGGGGGTTGTGGCTCAGTGGTAGAGCACTTGCCTAGAATGTGTGAGGTCCTGGGTTCAATCCTCAGCACCACATATTAATAAACAAAATAAGGTATTGTGTCCATCTACAACTAAAAAATGTTTAAAAAGAATATCTTTGAGCAGTAAAATTAATCTTATTAAATATCAACTCTGCCATACACAATAAAAATTACTCTGTGTGGCAAAAAGGAACATATGCATAAAGCACTTCCATTGTAAACAGAAGTACGGTAATTGTTTTGAGTTTGGAAAAGCCAAGTTTACATAGCAAGTTTGAGTGATTTAGTTGATTTCCAACCCATGGAAAGCCAGAAAGATGACTGACAAATAAAAACTACCCAGTGTTGCATAGTCAGCAGATATTTTCTCTATAAAAATGAACAAAGTGAGCTTGTGGCTACAAGAAAAATAATTGATAGTACTTGCTGCTAATAATTAAATTCAAACGTGCAAGTGAAAAATAAGAATTTTACCATCATGAACCTGACAATTTCCTGATAATCAAAATTTCTTCTGATGAGATAGATGGTAATATTAACAAACATGTTTTTTTATATTGATGATAAACGTGTCTACATTATGAAGATGTGCTTGACTCAGCGATATAGTATTTTCCAAATGACCAATTGTATAATATCGCAAAACTTTTGTTTTGGTACTAGAGAGGGTACTTTATCCCAAACTACATTCCCAGTCCTTTTTAGTATTTTTAAAATTTTTTTCAGAAAGGGTTTTGTTAAATTGACCCTGAACTTGAAATCCTCCTGCCTCAGCCTCCCAAATTACTGGGATTACAAGCATGCACTACCATGCCTAGAGTAAGGAATATTCTTAAAGGCTCATAATAAACCTAAATTATATCTAAGAACAAATTTAGATTTAAAAGTTCTAATATTGGCTAGAGACATAGCTCAGTGATATAGTGCTTACCTAACATGCGTGAGGCCATGGGCTCAATCCATAGTACCACTACCACCTCAACAAAAAATTCTAAAATTCCTCCAGATTAGGATCTTTAAGTTTTATAAAAGCATTTTTTCTTGTTTGGTTGGTGTTTTGGTGCTGGAGATCAAACCCAGGGCCTTCTGCATGCAATGCAAGCACTCTACCAACTAAGCTATATCCTCAGCCCCTATAAAAGCCTTTTTAAAGAGGCTCAAAATATTCATTTCAAACAATTCATCTCAAAACATTTACTTCATTGTTAAATAAAATTATTTTAAAAACACTTTAAAAGTATGACAATTAAATATTACCTGAGAGAAATAAAATGATCATTTTCCCCAAATAACTCTCAAGAAATAAAAATTACTCAATAATTAGTACAAAAATACCACATAATAGAAAGGTCTGCCAAATTTTGAACCAAGAAACTTCTAACTTACTTCTCAATTGGAAGGACATGAGGTCCAGAGATTGAATAACGATAAAGAAAAGTCAGAAACTTCCTGAATGCATCAAAAAAAGGCCAGTGAGAAAGAAGACAGATGCATTTGTTAGTGTGAATTGTTTTAGAATTATCTGATTTCCCATCTGCCAAGGGTGCTAAACCCAAAAGAAGTCTCTGTTTTTCTGTGAGATTCTCCTCGGAGTATGGTTCATAAAACTGAATAGCAGCACCATAAACCTGCAAAACAAGTAACATATTTAATACATATATTTTGTATCATTTATTCAAATCACATCATCTGTTAAATATTTAGCAGGTGTTTGCCATAAGCCAGGCCAGGTATCAGGGACTAGGAACACAGTGATGAAAAGATAACACCCTTGCTTTCTTAGTGTACTTGAGAACTATATAGTAGTAGTATTACATACTCTTTTATTGAAAAAAGGTGTTTTAATTAAATTATGCTTTTAAAATAAAGGGTGAAAGTTATGGGCTGGGGTTGTGGCTCCATGGCAGAGCACTTGCCTCATGCAGGTGAAGCACTGGGTTCGATCCTCAGCACCACATTAAAAAAATAAATAAAATAAAGTATATATGTCATCTATAACTAAAAATTAAAAAATTTTTAAAAAGAGTGAAAGTTATTATAACAATATTCTCTGCAAGAAAATGGTTGCAATTATTTAATAGAAAATTTTAGATAAGAAAATATAAATTCCAAATTTGAGAAATTCACTGAATTTCTCTGGACTTCAAGGTCTCCCTTCCAACTATGAGTCTATGATTCTAGGGCAAGGGATGTATATCAGTGGTGGAGTGCTTGCTTCATATGCACAAGGCCCTGAGTTTGATCCCTGGCATGGGATAGGGGAAAAGCTATAATTCTAAATCATGTTATATACTCAATAATGTCTTTTGCATTACTTTCAAAGCTTCATTATCACAGAAAATGAACCAATGAAGGATCATTATTTGATATTCACGAAAAAAGCATTTGGAAAGATGACAGAGTAAAAATTAATTCTTATTTCTCTGGATATAGTTGTTTTAACCAATTGGAAGAAGTATATGTATAATGGATTCTATTTAACCCATTCCTTTTTCTGTTATTCCTTGCAATATATAAAATTTAAGATTTGAAAATGTACAAGAAATCTGCAAACACTTTTATTAAAATACAAAGTACCTTTTCAGCTGAGGCTCCAGTTAACACAAATGTAGAAAACACAGGGAGAGGGTATTTGCTATTTGATGGCCAACATTCAATAGTTGCACCCATTGGTAAACAAAAAAGGGGAACAGATTCTGGTAGTGAAAATGATTCGTAATCTTCTTGAGGGTACCTACAAATTAGACCTATGAAAATAATGATAAATATTAGGTCATCATCTCTTGAATTTAGGTGTTCATAATCTGAATGATAATAAATTTGTTTTATTATTTCACATTGTACACATGTTCATCAAATAACTGAATGCTTCAGCAGGATTCATGTAGATTTTAATTCTCGAACATTAAAACTATTAAAATTGACTAAATGCTTAATATTTATCAAGCTTTATCTACAAAGGTTAGTGTGGGAGACCAACCTTACATGTGACTAAGTCACACTCCCCGGCTGGGTGCTGAGGCGCTCAGTCGCAGAAATGTGGCAGAGCTTTCCCCACCCTTCTTGGGTTTGATGGTCAGTGTCTCGTGCATGGGTGTGTCTTGCTACAGCCCCATGGGTGAAGCTATACTCACCTGTTCCTTTGTAATATAACCCCTTGCCCTGTTTAGGATAGAATCTTCCATAGAAGTGCCTTGTGTGTGTCCCCTTCTCTTACTGTGCTCTTGGGTGTGGCCTACCCAGGTGTCAGTCAACCTGCTGACAGTAGACATCATGAAGATAAACTCAGCCCCCTGAAACCTGACCCCTTGCCTCATTTGAATAGCTTCTCCTCAATAAAAGGGGTCAGCGCATGCTCTTGCTCAGCTCTCTCTTTCTCTCTCTCTGCGGACCCTTAAGGTCAGAGGAGCCGTCACAGGGACCCCAAAGAAAAAGGTATTTGTGTCTCTTGTGTGGTTATTTCGTGTAGCCCAGTTAGCCCAGTTTAACTGGAGTGACCCCTGAGCCTTTTAGTCACGAGAACAGAAACTCAGCAGGCTAGGTTAAGGCTAACAAAAAGGACAATCCTGTAGAAACACACATATACACTCCTAAAAATTCAGTTTATGGCCACAAACCATAAAGCATATTTTTTGAAATTTTCAATATGTTTATTTGCATATATTCACTCCACCAGTTCTCAATAACTTTCCCTCGTGGGACTTTTCATACATTAAACTATACATCTCATAGAAGTATATGTACTTTCTAGCACAAATGCAAAAAAATTCTCAAAAATATAGCAGTTATCTATTATGACATCATCAAAATAGTGTTAACTCAAACTCAGCTTCTAAATAATCCCAGCTATTATAAAAAGTCTGAGCTTTAATTAGCCTATGATTTTGCATTACGTAGACTAGTCTTAAAAATGGCCCATGCATCTTCTATTGAACAAATTCTAGGAGCAGGGCCTTATAATATATTTTGTGGGACTAGAAACAGAAAACAGGTTGCCATCTCTGAAGCTCTTAAAGACAAAAGGAAATCATCACTAGATGTGGCCACAAAACAAAATGATAAACTGGGAATAGGAGTAGTTAGTTCTACCACTAGGGAGAATAGAAAATTAAGAGTGCAGGACTCTAATTTTAAAAGGCTGAATCTGCAATCTTATAAATAAGATCTGTATGTTTGGTATTTTGAGGTCTCTGGAAATTGAACATTTCAGGCTGGGACTGTAGCTCAGGCATAGAGCGCTTGCCTAACACATGTGAGGCACCACATAAAAATAAAAATAAATAAAACAAAATAAAGGTACTGTGTCCATCTACAACTAAGAAAAAAAAGAAATTAAATACTTCAACAGTGTATCATAAACCTGCAAATTAGTTTACAATATTTTTCATTTTTGTGAAATATAATTACATATAAACTACTGAATTTGACTAAATTTATTGTAAATATTTTAAAAGATAAAGAAAAATATATAGCTTTCCCCTATTTTCTTATTTTTACATTTTATTTTATTTTTTTATTTTTTATTTTTTATTTTTTTCTATCTATTGATTTATTTTAGTTAAATATAAGATTAGGATTCATTTTGACAAGATTATAAAAGCATGGAACATTAAGTTGTTTTGATTCAGTTCCCAGTACTTCCCATTTCCCTCCCCTCTTCCCTCTCACTGTTCCCTTTCCTCTATCCTATTGATATTTTTGCTATTTACTTATAGTTTTTTCTTACATTAGTGTTGTGTGGATTGTACATGATGGTGATTCACTGCAGTATATTCATACATGTACACAGGAAAATTAGGTCAGATTCATTCCACTGTTCTTATCTCATCTCTTCTCCGTCCTCCCCTTTTTTAAAAATGTGTTTTTTTAGATGTTGATGGACATTTATTTATTTATTTATTTACATGTGGTGCTGAGAATTGAACCCAGACAAGCATTCTACCACTGAGCCACAATTCTAGTCCTTTCCCTTCCCTTTAATACTCTTTGTCTACTCCACTCTTCTATTCTATTTTTCATCCCCCACCCCCTTATTATAGATTAGCTTCTGTGTATCAGAGAAAACATTCAACCTTTGACTTTTGGGGACTGGCTTATTTCACCTGGAATGATAATCTCCAGTTCCATCCATTTACTAGCAAATGCTATATTCTCCCTCCCTCTTTCTCTCCATACACACACACACACACACACACACAATCACATTTTCTTTATCTATTCATCTGTTGAAGGTTATTTAGTTTGGTCCACAGCTTGGCTATTATGAATTGCGCTGCTATAAACATTGATGTGTCTGCATCACTGTACTAAGCTGATTTTATTTTTTTTTAATATTTATTTTTTAGGTGGACATGGACACAACATGGACACAACACAATGCCTTTATTTTTATGTGGTGGTGAGGATCGAATCCAGGTCCCGCCCGTGCTAGGTGAGCGCTCTACCACTGAGCCACAATCCCAGCCCCTATGCTGATTTTAAATCTTTTGGATACATACCAAGGCATAGGATAGCTGGGTAGTAAAGACAGTTCCATTTCTAGTTTTTTGAGGAATCTCCATACTGCTTTCCAAAGTCGTTACACTAATTTGCAGTCCTACCAATAATGTATGAGTATACCTTTTTCCCCACATCCTCACCAACACAGTTATTTGTATTCTTGGTAATTGCCATTCTGACTGGAGTGAGATGAAATCTCAATGTAACTTTAAAAAAATTGTAGTTGTAAATCGACAGAATGCCTTTATTTTATTTGTTTATTTTTATGTAGTGCTAAGGATCAAACCCAGTGCCTACACATGCTAGGCAAGCGCTCTGCCACTGAGATACAGACCCAGCCCATCAATGTAGTTTTAATTTGTATTTCCCTAATTGCTAGAAATATTGAACATTTTTTCCATATATATTTTGACTCCTTACATTAGCTTTTCCCTTCTTCCTACAAAGTATGAAGTTAAAGAGAAGAGTTACCAGAGAACTGATACCTGCTTATTATTTAAATGTGAGGCTTAAAAAACACATTTTTTCATATTAATCTTCCAGACAGCATCTAAAAACATATGGATAAGATAAAACTAAGAATCAACAAGATACGTTTGAGTCCCAGTACTGATACTAACATATCATAAACAGGCTTTGTTTCTTTTTTTAACCTTAGCTTACTTCACAATGCACATATATATAAAATATGCCCTGAAAAATGTACTTACCAGCTTTGTAAGATATAGTGTTAGTCTTTGCCACCGATTTCTTATAACATAAGTACACTGCAGATCCCCACTGAGTTAAGAGAGAGAAAGAGAGAAATAATATTTAATTTTAAAAGACAGTAACTAGACAAAATATGGCATCTCCAGATACTATAGTATATATTATCTAAAATGTAGTAACAGATTTTTCTCTGCTAGGTATTTTCAGTTTGTTATTCTGTGTTTTATTGGCATCATTGCCTAGTTTTCTTTTGGAAGTAAAATTAAACTGTTGTTGTTGTTGTTATTCCAATAATGTGAGGAAAAGTTGACTTTTTGATACAAAACTAAGCCACAACAATTCAGATAGTTATTCTAAGTCCAAGCCTTGGGCAGAAATGATAAATTAAGAAGTATCTATTCATCTGCATACCTTCCATTTGACTCCATACCCCTTCCAGATATTGCAAGAATTTTTCTGAAGTCTTTTATGCCAAAACTCAAAGAGTTGTAATTTGCTATATCCATTTTCTTATTTCTCATCATTTTCTGAATCCATTCCAAATTGGACCTTTTTTTTTTTTTGGTACCAGTGACTGAACCAATCCCCACCACTTTTTATTTATTTTATAGTTGTAGATGGACAGCCAGCCTTTATTTGTTTATTTTTTATGTGGTGCTGAGGATGAAACCCAGCACCTCACACATGCTCTGCAAGCCCACTGCCACTGAGCTATAGCCCCACTGCTTGCTTATTTATTTATTCATTTATTTTGAGAGAGTGTCTGAGGCTGGCTTTGATTTGGCAATCCACCTGCCTCAGCCTCCTGAGTCACTGGGATTGCAGGTATGCACCACCACATCTGGCTAGGCCTCTTTTTACACACCTGAGCTAAGAGTGAGGTCTTTTAAAAATAACATATAATAATTGTACATATTTATAAGGTATAATGTGATATTTTAATACATGTATATAAAGTGTAGTGATGTAAGAGTGATTTTTACATTTTTAAAGGGTTGTTTATTAGGGCCTGGACTAGGCTTGTGGCAATGAAGTGGGTGAGAAGTGGTAAAGTTCAAGATATGTTTTAAAATTAGTCAATAGAGTTTACCGAAGAACAGAATGAGTAGTAGAATTCTAAGAAAGGTTAGGATTATTCTAAGGATTATTAGTCTGATTATTAGTCTGAGTAACTAGAAAAGTAGAATTTCTATTTGAAGACTATGGAGTTCAGCAGATTTGGAAAGACACATTAGGAGTCCAATATTGATAATGTGAAATTTGAGATATTCTATTAAATAAGATACCTAAAAAGAAATAATAAATGAGAGAAATCCAGGTTAGACACATAAACATAGATGGCATCCACACATAGCCTGTATTTAAATAATCAGATCATCAAGGGAATGAGTTTAGATGGTAAAGGTAAATGGAGTGAGGATTGAACTCAGGGGCACTCCAATACACAGGAGTTTGGGAGATAGAAAGGCATCTGCAAAGGCAGAAAAGTAATGATGGGTGATATAGTAAGAAAAACAAGGTAGGGCTGGGGTTGTGGCTCAGAGGGAGAACGCTTGCCTCTCATGCATGAGGCACCAGGTTTGATCTTCAGCACCACATAAAAATAAAACAAAGATATTGTGTCCACCTTTAACTAAAAATAAATTAGAAAAAAAAGAAAAACAAGCTAGTACATGAGAGAGAATACATCCTGTCTTCCTGCCATGGTTTCCCCCCCCCCCAAAAAAAAGATCACCTATATCAAAACTTTCTAAAAAATTGAGACAGGAAACTAATAATTGGACTCAACAAGAAATCTTGATGGAATGATAGAGACAAAATAAACAGAGTCAAAGTGAGGAATGGGACAAAATGTACTCAACTCTTTTGAAAAGTTTTATTATTAAGAACAATGGAAGGAGCAACAGAAGGAGGAAAATATGGGACCAAAAAAATTTGTAAAGATATCTTGTAGTATACTACTTTGGATCTGTAGGAAATAAATTTTGATAGGGAAAATCTGATGATTCAAAAAAAATTAGGGAGAGTTGCTGAAGCCAAGACCTCAAAGCTGTGTATGGTATGGAACCCAGCACACAAGTTGGGGGTGGGGGTAGTTAGAGACAGCATATTGCTTTTGCAGTTAAAAAGGAATAGTTATGGCTTTTGTGGGAGGGGGGAGTTGGTACTGAGGATTGAACTTAGGGGCACTTAAAACACTGAGGTTCATCCCCAGCCTTTTTTTATATTTTTTTTTTAGAGACAGGGTCTCACTGAGTTTCTTGGGGCCTTGCTAAGTTGTTGAGGCTGGCTTTGAACTCATGATCCTCCTGCCTCAGCCTCCTGAGCTGCTGGGCATGTGCTACCACGGCTGGCTAGGTTTTTTAATATTTTTTTTTAAAAAGGGTTTTGCATAGCTTCTTTTGAAAATACAACTAAAATACTTTCTCAAAATGAAATAGCCAACATCTTCAAAAACATTTTTCAGGTCTGTGATTATGCTATGTTTTTTTCAAGAAAAGATTCATTTAGAATTATGCTTTTTTTCCTCCAGTGGCTAACTTTACCAGTGCAAAAGAATCACTTACCATACTATTATTGAGATTCTTGTCGACTTTGCAGAATGTGTGTGGTGGACTTTCTCCTTTACTGGGAATAATAATACATATGTCTGTGACAGCCAATGTATTCTGAGTCACATTTTCAGAGGCTCTTCGATAAGTGACATAAATCCTTTGTGATGAGGTACTGCCACTAATATTTGCAGGATGCCCATAAGGAGTACTTTGAATAATTTCACAACCCTGTTTCAATCTTTCTTTCCAGTCATATAAAACCCTAAAAAATAAATAAATAAATACACAAAGCACCCTTAAATTTGAAAAGTTATATTCTCAGGCATTATAAATTCATTCTAAAATGTGAAGTGTGGCACACTGTATTAGATGAATTAAATTAGACAATTAGATTGTTTATTAAAACCAAGCATTTTCTTTAGAAAAACCAATGTACATTTTGGCCAAAGTTAAAATTTTACAAAAGGTTACATGCCCAGACAGTATAGAACCTTCTTGCACATTTTTATCTCCAATATATCCCTCATCTTTAAGAGTGATATATTTTTAATTTCTCTAAGAGTTTAATTTCTCCAAGAAAAAGAAAAATAACTTCAAATATATCTTTAATAAGAGTCTGTGTGAAAGGGCTGAAGATAGTGGTGGTAGAGCACTTGCCTGGCAAGCCCAAGTCCCTGGAGTCATATCCCTAGCACCCAGAAAAGAAGGAAAAAAGGCAGGGTAAAAGACAACTTTTTTCTTCTTTACTCTGTGTGGTAAAATCATAAGCTTTTAATAAAGAACAGGCCAAGCATTATTTTTTTAATAATACTTAAAGCACTTGGGAACACCAAGAAAACTTCATACTTACAGATTAGGTTATTTCCTCACAGAATTCACTAACTTCAGAACGAAGTCCTTTACATTGGTTAAAAAAAAAAAAGTTTAAAGCTCTACTACTTTAAATATGTCTCTGATTTTGATATAAAAATGGTTATAACAGGCAACATCTTCAAAATCAATCAAAATTCCTGGAAATAATAAACAAATTTAATGCCAAGAATTGGTCACATTATTTTTTCTAATAAAATTATGCCTTCCTAAAGAATTATAATTTCCCTTTTTATCCTGGCTCTCAACAATATTTTACTGAAAATTCAGAATTATATTTGATGTTCAATCACAACTGTGTTAACCTTAATGTTAGCTTAAGTGCTTGGTTTTCCTCCTTTTGATCTTCTTTTTCTTTTTTTTTTTAACCAAAAGAAAAAGAGGAACCTAATAACAGAGAAGATATAAATGAATTCAAGTTCCTGCCAACTCTTATTAGCTGTTTTATTTTAGTCAATACTTAAACTTCTCTGAGCCTTATACCACTTAACTATAAAATCAAACATTTTAGCTTCAAAGGATATTATAAAAGAAGTAAAAAGATAAGCCACAGAATAGAAGAAAATATTAACAAACCATATAACTAATAAGGGATTGTATCTAAAATATGTAAAGAACTAGTACAGCTCAACAAAAAAAGACATCCCAATTAAAAAATGGGCAAAGAGGGGCTGGGGATGTGGCTCAAGCGGTAACGCGCTCGCCTGGCATGCGTGGGGTGCTGTGGGTTCGATCCTCAGCACCACATAAAATAAATTAAAGATGTTGTGTCTGCCGAAAACTGAAAAATAAATATTAAAAAATTCTCTCTCAAAAAAAAATGGGCAAAGAATTTGAACAGATATTTCTCCAAAGACACACAAATCTGCAGAGTAAGCACATGAAAAGATAAGATACTCAACATCATTAGCCATCAGATGAATGCAAATCAAGACTGCAATGATTTATCATCTCACACCCATTAGGGCAGCTATAATTTAAAGGCAAATATGAAATATTATCTAGGATATGAAATATTAGCTGGGATATAGAGAAACTGAAACCCTCATACACCACTTGTGGGAATGCATAATGGTGGAGATGCTTTGGAACATTCTGGCAGTTCCTCAAAAAGTTAAATTCAGGATTACCACAAGACCCTAGCAATTCTACTCCTAGGTTTTTTTCACAAAAATGAAAACATGTCTACATAAAAACTTATACATGATTATTCAGCAGCATTATTCATATAGCCAAAAAGTGCAAATATCCCAAATATCCATCAACAGATGAATGTATAGATAACGTATGAGCCATATGATAGAATACTATCCAGCCATATGAAGGAATAACGTGTAGACACATACTACAACATGGATGAACATTGAAACCATCATGCTAAGTGAAAGAAACCAGTCATTAAAGACTACATATAGTATTATTCCATTTGCATGAAACATTCCAAATAGAAAAATCCATAAAAACCGAATGTAAAATGTGATTGCCTAGGGCTGAGTGGTTAGGTGAACTGGGTAGCAACTACTACAAGTACAGGATTTCTTTTGGGCATGATAGAAATGTCTAAAATATATTGTGGTAGTGGTTGCGTAACTCTGTGAATATATTAAAAACCCACTGAATGGTATACTTCAAATGGGTGAATTTTATGCTATGTAATTGTATTTAAGTTGTTACATACAAAAAAAAAGTTCAATACAGTACCCTAAGTAAGGCTCTAATCTACCTCAAGATTCTTGTTTGACACATAGTTAAGCATCCATCTAAAATCATTATAATATGCTTAAGGTATTATGTATATCTAAACTAAAAATATTAGAGACAGGCAGAGAGAGAGAGAGAGAGAGAGAGAGGGGTAGAGGGGAGTACACAGAGAATAGAGGATTCTGGATGTAAACATGTCTATTTTTTTTTACAGCTACCATATCTCTATTAATGAACTAAATGAATCACTAACTTTAAAACCTACAAGTATATTATTTGAATCAGTAACTATAATTCATTTTTAAAAACTACTTACCCCAGGTCTGTAAGTGGAGGTTTATCTCTTCCTCTTCTATAACAAAGGTAAATCTGGGGACCCACAAGACTCCCATTATTGAGATCCGCTGACAGTCCGGTTGGAGTAACATCAATGCACACATAATCCCGTGGTACTTCTTCCCCAAGAGATTTAATAATAACTGAAACATCTGTGATAGGTTCTTTTGGTTTAGCTACTTTATGACAGGCATCATTGAAGTGAATTTCTTCTTCAAGAGGTTTTGAAACATCAGTTAGTCCTGCTACAACAAAGTAGTCAGCAACCCGAGGTCCCTTGTCTTCAATCATCTTCCATTACAGAAAGTACATCTGAAAGAAAAATCAGAGTGGTATGGTACTATAATAAGCCAAGTAAAGATAAGCGGTTGGTGTACAAATAAGAACAACAAAACTATTAAAAGAGTAGTAGCTCCAAGCACCACACACACAAAAAAAGAGCAGTAGGATCTTTCTGATATTCATACTAGCATTATATATTTAACCTTCATAAGTAAAGAGCATACATTTTTGTAAGAATGATTATCATCAGCATTTTGTTTATTATAAAAATAATGCATTAATTTCTAATTTTAGCTGGGCATGATGATTCATTCCTATAAACCCAGAAACTCAGGAGGCTGAGGCAGGAGGATCACAAACTCAAGGCCAGCCAGGCTCAGCAACTTAGTGTAGCCCTAAGCAACTCAGTAAGACCCTGTCTCTAAATAAAATACAAAAAAGGGAGGAGGACGTGGCTCAGTGGTTAAGCACCTCTGGGTTCAATCCCCAGTACCAAACAAACAAAAACAAAAAACAAATAAATAACCACTAGCACAGGAAGATAATAGTTTCAGCCCCTATTCTAAAAACACACAAGGAAAAATCCACCATGAATGAGTCTCAGCAAACAGAAGAATTTCAAATAATAAGTGTAGGGAAGAGATTATAACTGTTAATACATGCACATAATAAATTCAAAGGAAAATACACAAAGCAAAATTTACCATATTTGTAAACACTTTAATAATAAAATCTTCTCCAACTGTCAATTATCATTTAACCTTATTTTTTAAACTAGGAGAATACAGTAAACAATACTGTCATTATTCATATACCTCTATTATTGGAAAAATTTTATCTGAAACAGAATTTCCCAGCCCATGTTTCAGAAGTTATACTTAGTTCCTACAAATGAAAAGAAAGGATTCCAAGGACAAATAAATTAGGTATATATACTTTACACCTCTTTGGAATATTTACTATGTGGCAGGGAATAGGGGTAAGAGAATAACAAAGCTCAGCAGTCATTTGATAAGGTAGCTGATTGACCTGGCTTAACCCAGAATTTCTGTAGTCTATTTGAGCAATGAATCCTGTTTTATTCCCTAACAACAAGAAAAACCCTTACAACAAGCCTTAGAAAATGCTAGTTTGAAGTAAATAACTGGGGGCTGGGGTTGTGGCTCAGCGGCAGAGCGCTCGCCTAGCACATGTGAGGCCCTGGGTTCAAACCTCAGCACCACATAAAAATAAATAAAGATATTGTGTCCAACTAAAAAATAAAAAAAATTAAAAAGAAAGTAAATAATCTTTCCTATGGACAATAAAAAGCTTAGGGCAAAGAAATTCTTTTGTGTAATATATGCTTACTTGTTCATAATTACAACCATTTTCACCACTATCCCAAGCTCATTTTATTTTCTATATTACTAATATCATGAGTTTCCAAAATTCCGCCACATTTCTTATAATGTGTATTCACTGTTTAAAGATACTCTGTAAATTCTCTATTTTCTTAGAAAATGAGCCTAAATACGGATTACATGTTCCCACTTATTTTATTAAGATGTTACTTAATAAAATAAGATGCCTTATTTTATTAAGATGGCTCCCATGCAACAATTCCTTTACACACAAGTGCTAAACTTTTCAGATACTCCTCTTAGACCAATATTAAGATGGATGTAATAATCTGTTTTCCTGAGGAGACTGTTAAATGCCAACTCATTACTCTCAGGTGACTGCATAAAATATATGCTCTAGAAAATAGCAGTTTTAACCAGTTAACAACCAATTTATTTTTAAAAAGTAGTAAAAAAAAAAAAAAACCCACAAAACTACTTTTTTTAGTTTTTACCTAACTTTTAAAATCCACTTCATTAGCCTTTAAAAACAAATTTTAATGGCTGTATGATATTTTATGGCTAAACATTACTGATCTAACTTTATCTATTGCTGATCATTTATAACTTCCATATATTTTGCTAATATTTTTAAATGCTATAAGTAAATAACCTTGAACATAAACTTCTTGCCACAACTCATTACTTTATAGGATAAATTCATTTAAGTGAAATTATTAGATCACAAATTACATTGCCTCTGAGTTTATGTGCTTTTAAGTGTCTGTGAATTTTAAATTGTAAGTTCTTGATAGATAGTGGTCTTAAAAATTACTTTGGTATAGCACTTTCATTATAACAAATAAATTAAAATATGTTCCTTTTTTCCTAGATTCTAACTTCATGTTATTTAAAGTAAAGAATAAAATCACTATGCCATATAATAGTTTTATGTGTTGCTGTGCAGGAAAAGGGGAAAGAAAATGGAAATAATACCACCATGAAAGCATAGATATTTATAAGCTTTTCTGGAAAATTATTACCTTAGCTTTGGAAATAAACAGCTATTATACTGATAAACAAACATTTGTGAGAAACAGATATAAAAATTGCTTTCTATTAGATTTCCCTGGTTTACAAATTTTAATAATTTGATTTCATTCACAATTGAATATAGTAAATAATGAATAAAAGAGAACAAGGTTTTGTTCTTTATCAGTAAATATAAGAAAAAAATAGAGCATTTGGGGAAAGCAGTCCCAATCACACATGAAACCTAGACTTTTAATATTATCATCAGAGCAAAAATTTCTACCCAATTAGGAGATAAATTTAAATTCATTTTTGGAAATTGGGGATCAAAAAAAAAACTGTTGCATTTGATCCAACAGTTCTCTAAATAATAACAGTAATATAAAACCCTGAAATAACTTAACTCAAGCTAAAGTTACAATAACACATCATTAATCAATGATAGTTTCAAAATTGTCTGGCATGCTATAAATAAGATATTCATAAGATATAGATATCCATAAGACAGATATAGATAAGATAGATATATTCATAAGATAGATATAGACAAGATATTCATAAGATAAAATGTTCACAGGAGTCTTAAATTTCAGACACCTACTTAGCTAGTATTTCACTTTAAATGACATTTATTTTCTTTGAAAACAGAACAGGTATAAGAGAACTAACCTGGCCAGTCACTACAAGAAGCTCTTACTCATTCAGTAACTAATGAAGACTGGTTTCTTTTACTCCCTTTCTACCTCTGAAATTCTTTTTTTCTTTTTAAATTTTTTTAGTTGTTGACAGACCTTTATTTTATTCATTTATTTATATGCGGTGCTGAGAATCAAATTCAGTGCCTCACACATCCAAGGCAAGTGCTCTACCACTGAGCCACAATCCCAGCCCCTGAGATTCTTTTTTTATTTCTTATTTCATTAGGACAAAATAGTTAAGCATTTGCTACCTAGGTTAATTCTAAGGACAAGAAAAGGCAAGAGTAAAAAAATCAAAGGAAACATTTTAAAAATTAAAAAACAAGAAATTCTGCAAATAAAAAGTTTTATTAAATTATTAACTATTACTGCAATGCCAAAAACAAGTAAAACCCTTCCAGATGGGACCTGCTAAATAATCACAAACTCATTTATATATGAAAAAGGCAGATAACACAATGAACTAGTTTAATGCTCCCCCTACATAACCTTCAGTTTGCTTAAATAAACTGGAAAATTTTTTCTGCCTATTTACATAATTTCCTAGTTATTCCAGCTCATCTTATCAAAACTAAACTAGTCTCTCCATTCTCATTGTTTCTAAACCTTAATTTTTCGTCCAAGCAAGGTAATTTAATCTATTGTCTTTTGAATATAGCTTTGCTATTTTCCTCATTGACTACATACTATTTCCTCTTTCTAGTTGATATATGTTCATATTTTTCAAAAAACTTCAAATGGATTTTCGTTTCAACTTCATGAATTGTACAAAGCACCCAAGAAAAAGGACTATCAATAATTTCATTCACAATAACAAATCAGATTTGTATTTTACCATGTTTCCAAATATTTAAGAACAGAAAACATCCTTCTAATCCTCATACAGCTACAGAGAATATAAATATTGAATTTGATTTTATAAACATTTTCCAAATTATTATAATTGGTCCTTTCCAACTTGAGCCCAACAGAATGGCTCCCACAAATAAGGGTAGCAAGAAGATGAAGGACTGTTCTGCCGTCAATGAGGCGGAGACTCAAGAATGCACCATCAACATTCACAAGCACATCCACAAAGTGGGCTTCCAGATCTGGAAATTTGCCGTAAAGGAGATGGGATTCCAGATGTGCACACTGACACTATGTTCATCAAAGCTGTTTGAGTTAAAGGAATAAGGAATGTCTATATTGTAAAATTCACGTGCATCAGGAAAACATAATGAGTATGAAGATTCACCAAGTAACCCCTATACTTAAGTAACCTATGTTCCTGTTACTACATTCAAAAATCTATAGTCAATGTGGATAAGAACTAATTGTTGATTGTCAAATAGTTATAAAACTTCAAAAAAATTGCTATAATCATCACAACTATACTTAAAAACTACACAGCATTGCATCAAATACAAATATACACTGTAACCACTATCCCACTATTCCATTCCCAGATAGTACCCAAAATACTACAGGTAGGTGTTTTAAAATATTTATTAAGTGAATGTTTACTATTTTACTTATTTACTTATGTTTAATTATTTATAAAAATATTTATTAAGTGAATGTATACTTCCTCAAGTATATTATATTAGATGTAGTATCTTTTTTCCCTACAATTCAGAATCATTTTTTTAAACTTCAATTAAATATTATGGTTACTGACACAGATCAGCTAGATTTGAGTCTGTAAATATAACCACCATTATCAAGGCCCTAAACAAAAAGTAAAATGTATTGAATAAGTAATCTATTAATTAAATTCAATTAATTTTTAATAAATACTTATTGAGGTGTGACATTATTCTAAGAGGGGCCACTGCCTTCAAAGTTTCTTGTGTAGTTCTACCTTTCCTCACCTCTTTGTATACTTTTATTCCACTTCTATCCATCTTTTCTCCTATCATCCCCCCAGATGCCAAGTGCTTGCTTCACCCCGCCCAAAGTTTCCCTATCAGTCTCTCCCCAGAAGCCCCATGCACAGAAGTTACACCTACTTTGTTTTCTCTTTCCCCTACTTCCTTGAAAACTGGCAAGTCCTTCAGCATCAGCATCCCATGGAGATTTTTAAAGGAAAGAAATCTGATTTGCATATCATTCTTAAGAGGACACTGATTTTTTTTAAAGGTTAACCCACCCAAGGCAAACTTGATTTTTTTAAAAAGTAAGCATTAATAACACAAATTGATGGACTATGTGAAGGAGATTTCTTGGACAAGAGGGACTCACTTGTCTACTTTGGATATAATGACTTTAATACCTATCCCCAAGAAAAAATTAACAAGAAAATCAAAACATACATGTGTAATTTAACAGCTCTCTTCTGTGACATAACTAACCCCTGATTTATAACAACAACAACAACAAAAAACTTATAATAGGAATAATTGGCATTTGGAAGGGAAGGGTATCTCATTACTAGTTATAGTCCAACCCTTCATTTATAGCCAAAGAAACTGAAAAACAGAAGGTGGCTTACAGAAGGATTTTGGCTAGTTAGTGGCAGAGCCCCAGCAAGAACTTAAGTCTCTTAATTCAATATTCTTTACATTGAGAATTTTGCCTCTAACAAATAGTATTATTGAATTAATACTAATACAAAGGACATCTTAAGGCATCTTCTTTCAATAAACTATTCTGTGTCACTTGTTACTCATATGAAAAACAAAAACTACTCACACACTACTGAAGGTTTCTGTCTGAATATCAGATTTTAATTTGTGAATCCTGCAGGTCTCAGTTTTAAAAATACTGTATTGACAATAAGAATTGAGTTTAAATTAATTTCAATCCAATTGTTTCTTTTTAGTGAAACTATGAATAAAGTCCCAAACATTTTTAAATAAAATGATTACATACTTTGTTTTCATTTAATTAAGGAACAATAAACAGGGCTGGTGTTGTGGCTCAGTGGTAGCGCTCTTGCCTAGCACATGTAAGGCACTGGGTTTGATCCTCAGTACCACATAAAAATAAATAAAAATAAAGTTATTATATCCATCTACAACTTAAAAATATATGTTTTTTTAAAAGAAACAGTAATTTTCAAATACCAATTCTTCCAGACAAGTGTATATTTGAAAAAAAAATCAGATAAAGAAGAGTAAGATAGAAAGTAAAAGAATAACAAAGGGTACAAAAGAGTAAATATGTAGAGTATTAAGGAGTATGAGATTTTTTTATAAAACACCTATTTTGGGGGTATTTATGTGTGGTATCTCATTCCTAAAAGAAAAACACACACATGTAAGACACCTCAAATGTAAACTCAAGCAACTTCCATATATATAACATGTTTCAAAGAAGCCGATGCCCAAAAATACTTTCTCTTCACACTTTTAAATGGAATCAGTTTCAAATCCTTAACAACAGAGATTATAGAAATCTCATGAAATAACCAGTTTTCTGAGCAAGATAATAAGCCACGTTGCATTATTAAATTTCATATGCCATTGTCGTATTTTCTTTAAATTGAATAACTTAGTAAGTTGTAGTTATGAGAAATTTTAAACACCAAATATAAAGATGTGCAACTGATGATATCTTAAGAGGATAGCCAGACCAATTGTATTGTGCCAATTTACTGTAAGTTAGCTTTATAATGCTAGTTATAGCTTTATAAAGGAATTTCAATAAGAGTCAAAATTTCTACAGGAAAACAAGTGCAGAAATCACAAGCATATCAAGAGAAAGAAACCACCACTTTACCCAACCTGGATAAACTATTAATGACAGGGAAATGGCAACAGAAAGAATGGTAACTTTAACTGCTAACTTTGGTAATGATTAACAATTCTAAATAATTTTGATTTTCTATTTGTCATAGAAGATGAGACTAATATAAAACCCGTCACCACATAAAGTGTTTGCAAAGTTGTTTCTACTAATATAGAAAATATATCAGTTTTTGCTTTATTTTCTATACAGGCATAAGAAAATAGAATAGAAAATTACTAGAACATCTTTGATTGTAAACGTTAAGTTATGGTCCACAGAATGATATGTCAACGTGTGTCCTGCAACTACACGTTAAACCATATCTTTCAGCACAGGTGTCCTCCAATAGCCGTTTCATTCTTCATTCAAAACACTCATTCAAAACTTTCATTCTGAGATAACTGTAGATGCATATTCAATAGAGAGAAATAATAGCAATGCCCTTTACTTAATCTTTCCCAAGGTAACATCTTGCAAAGCTGTACTACCATATCACAGTTAGAATATTGACAATGATACAATTAATTTGTCTTATCCTTATTTCCATAGTTTTACTTATATTCATCTGTGTGTATTTATATTTAGTTTTATTAGTTATATCACATGTACACAGTACCATAGATCCGTCACCAATGTCAAGACACAATGGATTTCCATTATAAGGATCCATGGTGTTGCCCTTTCACAAGCATACACACTTCCCTCTGGACCCTCCATCCCACTGCCCCTAATCCCTATGGAATAGTATATTTTTATCAGAAAGTATATATAGCATATGAAAGGAAAACATGATGTTTCCCAGAGCAACACCTCCCTACAAAATGGGTGCAAAAACAAGACAAAGCACAAAGAATAAACACACATTGTGTGGAAAGACTTATTGGTCAAATTTACTGTCATCTAAAACATTCACATGAATATAATTATGCAAACAAATATACAGACTTATACATGTACATAAAAGATAAGGAAAACTGAGTGATCATCTACCAAAACACAATGAAGACCAGTCTCAGTTCTGAGATAAATTTTCCTAGACTGGAAACAAGCAGAATATATTAACAACTACAGTGAGGAGTCCTAGACATACAAGAACAAAAGTTTTATACTTTGTTCAAGACCAACTCTGTCTCTCACCTGGAAATTATGTTGGAGCTGAAGTAGCTGGTATTGTCTTGAAAAGGATCTATTCTGGACAAAACAACAGACTGGAAACTTGAGTGTTAACATACAGATACCTCATCTCTAAATAGACTATAAACAATTCATAATGTAAGAACCCTCATCTCTCTTTTTTGAAAAATATTTTTAGTTGTAGATGGATACAATAACTTTATCCTTTATTTTATTTTTTTACATGATGGTTGAGGTTTGAATCCATTGCCTCACAGGTGCTAGGCAAGTGCTCCACCACTAAACCACAACCATAGCCCCATGCCTTCTGATTCCCTCACTCACATAGCAGTTATAAACACAAGGTAGGTGTGTAAATAATAAATGAATGAGGTCAGCCCAGTAGGAAAAAAAATAGGAAAGTGAAAATACCATAGAATCAGAGGATTTTAGAGCCAGGGAGTTACTAGGAGATTTTGTTTCAATTACTCATGTATAGTAACAAATATGAATAGATTTTCATTGCAAGATTAGTAGTTGACATTTGTTACTAACTTATAGGCAATCTGATTTTTTATAATTGAAGAAATTTTATAATTAAATATAACAGCTTGCCAAGACAAAATAAATCAATTTATGATTTAATTTTCATGGCTTTTAATTTGGAGTTCTACTACACCATACTTCATATTTAAGAATGGAAGAGAAGAAAGCAATTCCTTGAGGAGACTAGTATGTTAATTAGTGCAGGTGGGTTTTGATGAACAAAAAGTAAATACCTAAGTGGGAGAGGTTAAACTGATTGAAATGAGTAGGACAGTTAGCAGGTAAGAAAAAAAAAAAAAAAGACAAAGGAGTAAGATGGAAAAAGAAGTTGAATAAAGAGCTATGGTAAGAAAAGGAACAAAAAGGATGAGGAAGAGAAGTTATAAGAGCAAAAAAGTAAAATCTAGTGCAGAAATGGGAAGGAGTAAAACAGGGCATGGTGGCACATGTCTATAATCCCAGCTACTTGGGATGGATGCTGACGCAAAAGGATTGCAAGGTCCAGCCCTCCCTGGGCAACTTAGGGAGACATCTCAAAAAAAAAAAAAAAAATTAAAAAAAGGTCTACAGATGTAGCTCAGTGACAGAGCACCCTGAGTTCAATATCCAGTATTCAAAAAGGGGGCCAGGCAGGTGGAGAAAAAGAAATGGGAAGGTGAAAGGTAGAAAATTATTAGAGAGGGATGGGGAAATGGTTTCTGGAAAATTTTTAATGCTTCATACATTCTTTTAAAATAAAGAAACTATGAAATTTATCGTTCCCACAGTGAAATCAGATTGCCTATAAGTTAGTAACAAATGTCAACTACTAATCTTGCAATGAAAATCTATTCATATTTGGTATTATACATGAAATACAAATGTACAGTGTTACCAATTTGGAGTGAAAGGGAAGTCTAGTTTTAAATTTCCTCCTTGCACCATAATCTTTTACTTAATTTCCCATATGCATACCACCCTTCATATTGCAAACTTCTTACTTCCTCATGAATTATCAAATACATTTGTTAGCTATATCTAAAATGAATGGTTGCCAACAGTGGAATCTGTTTCTCTCAAATAACATGGAATGTGGTTTTTCATCTCTAAACTTCACAACCATTTAAAAACTACTCAAAACTGTATATCTACTTTTTTGAAAAGATATATAAGGTTTATAGTTCTGTTGCTTAATGCTGAATATTTCAGTCTCTTCAATATCTTATGTCACCACCCATTTAAATAAACTTTAAGGGCTGGGGCTGGGGCTCAGCGGTAGAGCGCTCGCCTAGAACGTTCGAGTCGCTGGGTTTGATCCTCATCACCACATAAAAATAAATAAAATAAAGGTATTGTGTCCAACTACAATTAAAAAAATTAAAATAAATAAATAAATACACTTTAAGAATTAAAAATCCCTTTCCATTTTCCTCAAAAACTGTAACAAATACCATGGTAACTGAAAAAGACACTGAAAATTTATATACTTGAAAACAACTTTGAGAATTCTATTGCCCATCATATATATATATATATATATATGAATTTGACCCAGCCCTACTTTATCACTGAGTTTCTTCAGCCCTTTTCATTTTGATACAGAGTTTCACTAAGTTGCTTAGGGCCTTACTAAGTGGCTGAGGCTGGCCTTGAACTTGTGATCCTCCTGCCTCAGCCCCTCAGTGCCTGGAATTATAGGGATGTACCACTGTGCCCGCTTTTGTTACCCCTTCCAGTTAATAAACATATCATTTTTAAATTTTTAAGATCTACCATATGATCTAAGACTATAAGCAAACACTTAATGTGGAAAGAAACCCAAATGTCTGGAAGAACCATTAGCCTGGAGAATAATTACAGCAATTTAACTTTGAGATACTATATAAAATTCAACAAATGTGACACCAAAAAAAAAAGACATTTAACTTGGGGCTGGGATTGTAGCTCAAGGGTAGAATGCTTGCCTAGCACATGTCAAACACTGGATTCAATCCTTAGCACCATATAAAAATAAAAAATATAATAAAGGTACCATCTATAACTAAAAAAAAAAGACATTAAACAATGCTGGTGTTACTTAGGGAAGTGAGCACTACTGACAATATTAATGGTACTGTGAATTAGAATTTTTCTAAAAAGTACTTAAAACTGGTTTTACTCTTTCCAACTAATTCTATTTTGATTTCGAGAGTAGAATAGTGGTTACCAAAGGCTGGGAAGAATAGGGGTGATAGAGGGATGGGAAAAGGTTGGCCAACAGGCACTAAGTTAAAGTTAGATGGCTTGAGAAATAAGTTCTGGTGTTCTCACCATTTGATCTAGTCATCCCACTCTTAGGTTTATACCCAAAGGACCTAAAATCAGCATACTACAATGATGCAGCCACATCAATGTTTATAGCAGCTCAATTGACAATAGATAAACTAGGGAACCAACCTAGATGCCCTTCAACAGATGAATGGATAAAGAAAATGTGAATATATATACACAATGGAATATTACTCAGACTTAAAGAAAAATGAAATTATGGCATTTGCCAGTAAACGAATGGAGCTGGAGAATATCATACTAAGCAAAATAAGGCAATCCCAAAGAACCAAGGCCGAATGTTTTCTCTGATGTGCAGATGTTAATTCACAATAAGGGAGAGGGTGAATAGAAGTATTTTGGACTGGATAGAAGGGAGTGAAGGGAGAGGAGGGGGCATGGGAGTAGGAATAAAAGTAGAAGGAATCGAACATTATTACCCTAGGTGCATATATGATTGCATGACCTGTGTAACTCTACATCATGTACAATCAGACAAATGACAAGTTATACTCCATTTATGCATGGTGCAACAAAATGCATTCCACTGTCATGTATAAGTAATTAGAACAAATTAAAAAAAAGACTGAGAAAAAAATTCTGGTGTTTACTGAATAGTAGAGTGACTATAGATAATGATGACACACTATACATTTCAAAAAAAAGGGAGAAGGGATTTTAAATGTTTCACCACAAAAGAATGATAAATACTGGAGGAGACAGATACACTTACCCTTATTTAAACATTATAAAATGTATAAATAGCAACTTGGGACACTGAGGTAGGAGGATAGTAATTCAAAGTCAGCCTCAGCAACATAACAAGGCAACTTAGCGGGACCCTGTCTCTAAATAAAATATAAAAAAGGGCTGGGTATGTGGCTCAGTGGTTAAGCGTCTCTGGGTTCAATTCCTGGTACCAAATAAATAAGTGTAAAATGTATAAATATATTGAAATACCACATGGTACTCCACAAATATGTAGTTTTTAATTTCAATTTTAAAAAATTCAGGGCTGGGGTTGTGGCTCAGTGGTAGAGCCCTTGCCTAGCACATGTGAGGCACTGGGTTTGATCTTCAGCCCCACATTAAAACTGACTAAATAAATAATAAAGATATGGGGAAAAAAGAAGTTTTCTTAATTCAAAAATACAAAATTCAAAAATACAAAATAAAAAATTCAAAAAAAATTTAAAAATTAAAAGTAGCAGAAAAAAGTGTTTTCAACAAACTATTAAAGATTATTTACAACTGAATTTCATTAAGAGATTCACAGAATTTCAGAGTAGAAAGGGACCTCAAAAATCTTTTGGTTCAATCTGATTTTGTTGATGAAGAAATTAAAGTTAGGAAGGCTAATTTTTTTTTTACATCTTAATTTTTTTTATTTTTATGTGGTGCTGAGGATCGAACCCAGTGCCTCACGAATGCCAGGCAAGTGTGCTACCACCTGAACCATATCCCCAGTCCCTAGGAAGGCTAATTTGACTTATCCAAAGTAGCACAATTCAGCAGCAGCAGAGCAGGGCCTGAAATTTCTTATCCCAAATTTCTTGCTACTATACCATGTAGAATATTCCACAAAAGCTGAAACAGTGTCCCAGAAGTGACAAAGACAAGCAGATCAGCTTAGTGAGGCTGGATGACACCTTGCTCTCTAAATATTCTTATGACCAGACTAGCACTAACAAAATGTTTCTCCTATTCTTTAAACTCCCTTAACCTATTTTCAGCATCAAACCAACCTCCAATGTACTAGTTCCACTAAATGCTGATTGTTCTCAAATTTCTCACCTGCCATGTCCTATCACTGAGATCCAAAATACCTACCTAATAATGCTATATAAATATCTATTAGCCAAAACAGAATTCTTTCTTTTTCTTTTTTGGTACCAGGGATTGAACCCAAGGGTTCAACCACATCCCCACTGATCCACATCTCCAGGCCCTTTAATATTTTATTTTGAAACTCGGTCTTGCTAAGTTGCTGAGGCTGGCTTCAACCTTCAATCCTCCTGCCTCAGTCTCCTGAGCTGCTAGGATTACAGGTAAGTGCCACCATGCCTGGCCAAAACATAACTATTTCTTTGGCAACTCTCCTTCAGGCCCAAAGCTATTTCCCCACCGCAGACATACTTATACCCTATAAATTCACCAGGAAGGGTGTAAATTTGAACCTGGGATGTTTATGCCATATTCTCTCCTGCCTTGTTTTAATTTTCTAAACTTAGCATTTTCAGCGTCTAACATACTATATATTTTATTTAATTATTTGTTTTTTCTTTCTTTCCACAAGATTGTAAATTCCATGAGGGTAGGGATTTTTCTGTTATATTTACTACTGTATAACCCATTTATTTGTTGAATGCATGAATGGAAAAAACCAAAGTGTCAGCAAAGAAAACAATCAAGAACCTGAAGAGATAGCCTACAGAACAGGAGAAAATCTTTGCCACCTGCACCTCAGATAAAGCATTAATCTCCAAGATATATAAAGAACTCAAAAAACTGAACAAAAAATAAATAAGTAACTCAAACAACAAATGGGCAAAGGAACTGAATACACACTTCACAGAAGAAGAAATATGAATGGTCAACGATATATGAAAAAATGTTCGACACACTAGCAATTAGAGAAATGCAAATTAAAACTACACTGAGATTTCATCTCACTCCAGTCAGAATGGCAATTATCAAGAATACAAATAACAGTAAATGTTGGTGAGGGTGTGGACAAAAAGGTTCACTGATACATTGCTGGTGGGACTGCAAATTGGTGTGATCACTTGGAAAGCAGTATAGAGATTCCTCAGAATGGAACCACCATTTGACCCAATTATCCCACTCTTTGGCATATAACCAAAGGACTTAAAATCAGCATACTATAGTGATGCGGCCACATCAGTGTTCATAGCAGCTCCATTCACAATAATAAACTATGGAACCAACCTAGGTGCCCTTCAACAGATGAATGGATAAGGAAAATGTGGTACATATACACAATGGAATATTAATCAGCCACAAAAAATGAAATTATGACATGTGTTGGCAAGTGGATGGCACTGGAGGCTATCATGCTAAGTGAAATAATCCCATAAAATCAATGTTCTCTCTGATT
Organism: Marmota marmota marmota; assembly: GCF_001458135.2. NCBI lineage: Eukaryota > Metazoa > Chordata > Mammalia > Rodentia > Sciuridae > Marmota > Marmota marmota. The sequence continues at coordinate 15,694,877 of NW_026000229.1, read as the reverse complement.
TGCGGATGCTGACTCACAATAGGTGGGGGGAGGGACAAGTGGAAGTTCACTGGATTGGACAGGGGAAACAGGGAGAAGGGAGAGAGGATGGGAATGGGAAAGACAGTAGAATGAACTGGACATAACTTTCCTATGTTCATGTATGAACACACGACCAGTTTAACTCACATCATGTACAATCATAAAAATGGGAAGTTATACTTCATGTATGTATGATATGTCAAAATACATTCTAATGTCATGTATAACTAAAAAGAACAAATTTTTAAAATAGCAAATTAAAAAAAAAACAAAGTGTCATACCAAAAGGAATAATTTTTAAATGTGGAAGATAAGATTAAATACCACAATGAAATAGATATTTACAGGGGTCTGGGGTTGTGGCTCAGCAAGAGCGCTCGCCTCGCATGTGCGAGACCCTGGGTTTGATCCTCAGCACCACATAAAAAAAAATAAGTGAAATAAAGGTATATAAAAAGAAAAGAAATAGATAAAAACAGAAACATAGATAAATTCTTTAAATTTAGTCTTGGGTGAATATAGTAAAAAATAAAGGAATCTGTGGCAACACAGCAATGTATAGACTAAAAATATATGCCCAAAATAGCACCTTTGTTTTCAAAGATATATTCAGGATAATATATAGAACATATTAAAACAAATGAAGCAAAAAGAATGGGAATGAAGATGAGTAGATAAAGAAAAATGAAATTAAAGAGGATCCTGAATAAGTCAAAGACTGAAGTACAGCAAAAAATGAGAAACATGATCAAATCAATTCTTTATAGCAGAGGCACACTCACCCTACTTCCCCACAAAGAGGTACTAACTACTTTTTAACTATTTTAGCAAAACTCAAATCAGCATGACCTTGAGAAGAGCTAGTTAAGTGTTAATATAAAGGAAACTCCAACTGGAATAAGCTAAAGAGACAACTGGAGGTGAGGAATTATAAGTAATCCTTTGGAGGAGTTTTGATATAAAAGGGAGCAAAGAAATGCAATGGTAACTGGTAGAAGATATGGAATCAACAGAGGGCTTTTAAAACAATGAATGAAAATTAAGGGAGGTATGCCAATGGCAACCATTCAGTAGAGAGAGAAAATTAGAATGAAGGTGAGAAAGAAGATGACTGGGAAGATGATTTTAAAGCAAAAACCTTGAGAAAGTGTGGGGGAATAGGATCCAAACCACAGAGGGTCTAGTCTTAGAGGCAAGAATTTATCTTATTGTAAAAAGAAGCTATCCATAATAAATATTTATATTAATAATTTTTATGAATATACAGAACTTGGTTACATGGGCTCTTAGTTGTTTTGGGGTCATGACTCTCTTCAAAGATCTAATTAATTTTAGAGAAACTTTTCTCCCCTAAAATACACAGAGATGTTTAGATAAAACTTTGCATACAACTTGAGGGGTTCACTTAGCCATGCTCACTCCCCCAGATAGTCCATATACAAGTACAGGGCTTTCTGTTTTTGTTTTAGATTTTTTTTCCCTTTCTTTTTTTGCAGTTCTGGGAATTGATTCCAGGGACACTCTACCACTGAGCTACACCCCCTGCCCCTTTTATTTTGAGACAGGGTATCACTAAATTGCCTAGGCTGGCCTCAAACTTGCAGTCCTCCTATCTCAAACTCTAGAGTTGCTGGGATTATAGGTACAGACCACTGTGCCCCCCTTTTAAGTATAACACATATAGAAAGGAGTACAGTTCCAGGAATTATCACAAAGTGGCCATACTATCCATGATAAACACCACCCAGGTCAAAAAACAGAGTATTAACTAGTAACAGGAATCTCCCTCCAACCTTCCCAAAGAGAACCACTGTCTTGAATTGTAATACTAGTTTTATCTCTAAATTTCATATAAATGAAAAACTCATACAGCACACACTTTCTGGTCTAGCTTTTTTCACTTCACAATGTTTTTGAGATTCTGCCATATTCAAACTCCTAGAAATAGTTTGTTCACTTTGGTTTCTGTATATAGTTTTTCATTTTAAATATATACAATTTTATTTATCCACTCTATTAATAGACACCTGGCTTGATTCCAAAGTCACACATAAAGCATTTTACACGTCCTTTGATACACAAGCACATGCATTAAAAAAAATACTAAGAATGAAATTGCTACCATATGGGATATATGAACATTCAGCTTTGGTAGACAACAACAAAAAAAGTTTTTCCAAAGTGGTTGTAAGACCTCATACTTGATGAAAACAATGCCTTAGAAATAAACACCTCTATCATTTTTAGTTAGCAGAAACATTCCTTTGAGCTGTCTAAAATGTTGTTTTGTTGTTCTTTTTTTTTTTTAATTGCTGGATGCAACCACATAAACTGTAAAAAGTACTGAGGTATAGCAGTTATATGTTCTGCAATCAAATCCTAGTTCCATCCAGTGTTAGATTATCAGATAAGCAAATAAGCTTGTGCTTACGTGGGGGGGGGGGCTAAAAAAAGTTAAAATTTAATTCAAATAATTTGATTTAAATAATTAAATGATGTGGTACAAATTTTAAAAACAAAAATTTTTTCTAATGCTGTTATCTTTTGTTTTTTTTTAAATATATATTTTTAGTTATAGATGAACACAATGCCTTTATTTTATTTATTTATTTTTATGTGGTGCTGAGAATCCAACCCAGTACCTCACACATGCTAGGCAAGCAAGCACTCTACCACTGAGCCACAACCCCAACCCCTTATCTTTTGATTTTTTTAAGGTATGGTACTAAACTGTTTTGAGTTACATTACTGGTACCACAATCAGTTCAATGCTTAGTGATATGAAAGTTTAGAGATAGGAAATCATAACTGGTTCTCTCATTTGTTCACCTGATAATTGTTAAATGGGTGTTTATGGAAATGGGCATATGTCAGTTTTATATTTTATTGTCTAGCAATTGAGTTAGCTCCCCCTCTCTATATAGAATCCAACACATGTGTTTAAAAAGCTAGATTTTAGAGTCCATCATGAAGCTAAAAAGGCCAGATACCTGCTCTCCTTGCTTGAGGAGGCACACAGACTGGTCACTTAAATGCATTCACACAGAATTTAAATTTAAAGTCACAAAGAATTGTAAATTCTTTCTGGGCTGGGGATGTAGCTCAGTGGTAGAGTGCTTAAAATAAATCCATCCATCCACCCATTCATTCATTCTTAGGGCTCTTTCTGCCATGGGAGGATCCACAATAAGAAATTGCCATTCTGCCACAACAAAAGAAGGCTTTGACCACTCAGGAACTCGGATCTTGGACTTCGAGCATTCAAGACAATGGGAAATTACTTTCTGCTATTTATCAATAAGAAATAATTCATTCTTAGGTCAGTGACATACAGCACCCCCCAAAAGGCAAATGGCATCCAGTGGCATCAATGGTGTCTTCGACGGGAAAAGACTATCCCTATGGTTATTACTTTGGCTATGGTCTAGTTCTAAGGTTTGTCCATCTCCTATTTGTCTGAGTCTGGCTCTCCAATCTTCAAGTCATTTCTGTGGAATAACCAATTCCCTTCAAAAAAAAAAAAATCCTTTCTCTTTTGCTTCAGCTAACCAGAGTTGACTCTTGTTTGCAACCAAGGATCTAGAAATGATACCCCTATGGTACGCCAGCCTCTGTAGTAGACAATGGCAATACAAAGACAAACTGAGCCATGATTTTATCTTACAGGAGTTTAATAGAAAAGACCAGTAAGGGCTGGGGTTATGGCTCAGTGGCAGAATGCTTGCCTAGAACGTGTAAGGCACCAGGTTTGACCCTTAGCCCACATAAACAAACTAAATAAATAAACAAACTAAAGATATTGTGTCCATCTACAACTAAAAATATATTTAAAGAAAAGAGAAGTAAATAATCAGTATGATAATGTTTAAGCTCTTAACAGGAGTAATCAAAGAAAAGCAAAGAACACAAAAGCTCAGGCTTGAGGAATCAAAAAACAGAAACAATCTAAACCCTGCAATATGAATAGGATGATAGAGGAGAGGTGGGAGGGTGTTCCAAAAAAAAAAGAACAAGCACAAAAGCATATCTTTCTTTTTCTCTGTTCATCACCCTTTCCCTATATACTATTAAAAAATTTTTTTTTAGTTATACATGGACACAGTATCTTTATTTTGTTTATTTTTATGTGGTGCTGAAGATCGAACCCAGGGTCTCACATGTGTAAGGCGAGTGCTCTACCGCTGAGCCACAACCCCAGCCCTCCCGATATACTATTAAAAGCACATTCGAGGGGCTGTGGCTGTGGCTCATTAACTGGTACGTGTGAGGCACTGGGTTTGATTCTCTGCACCACATACAAATAAATACAATAAAGGTCTATCAACAAAATTTTTTTAAAAAGCACACTTGAATATATGTCAAATAAAAATATGGGGGAGACATATTTAAGCAATTGAAGTGAAGAAAGGAAGACTGATGGATTTGTAAAACAGCAAGAAAGTCCCTACATGTGATCTTGGTGACAATGGTGATGATTTTGAGTTTGCTATTTGAACATAAACCTCATGCCTGAAACACACATATATAAACACACCCTATCACCACCACAAAACTGGCCACAAGTACCTCTCTTCTCTCCTCACTTCAGTCACTTCTCAGAATAGTCAACCTGGACTTTTAGGGGGATTTTTTATTTGGTTGGTTGGTTATTTGTGATGGGGTGGAGTAGGAATCATGAATGAGTGGATAAAAGAATTGAAAAGGGAAGTAAAGGTGTTAATCAGGTGAACAAAGCAGTGAAGCACAAAGCATCCTGCCAATTGCTTACATGGGTTTTGCTTAATGGTAGGTACAATTCTACAGGGGAAAAATTATATAAAATAATATTTTACAAAATAACCTATACATGCTCTTTTCTCTAAAATTATAAAATTTTAGTGTTGACATCAGTCATGTTAGAGATTTACCTCAATCATTTTCACTATTTGCTTTTATAAAATTATGCTCTTTTTAAGTTTTACAAGCTCTATCATTTTCTGTCATCTACTCTATGAAGGTCTATGCTTAAACAGGAAAAATGAGCAGAAAGGAAACTAACATACCAACCAAACAAAACTCAAAAATTTTGATAAAGGAGTTTGAAAGGAAGTGATCAATAACATCTCACTCTCAAGAGTGACATGAAGGTTACAGAACAAATAATTTGAATATTTTATAATCTACAGTTTTTATTTTAAAAAAAGTTCATATTTACTGCCATGCGGACACATTTGAAAAAATATTTTAATTTCAGTTTCATTAAGTTGAATAATACAAAAATTGCCATTAACCATACTGAAGTCCTCTTTTTACACAACTCTATAGTACCTTTGCAATTCATGTCCTCCTATTCAAATGGCCAGCCCTATGAAATACTTAAGACTTATTCTTGCAAGTTTTCCACAACTTCTTTCCCCTTGAGAGGCTGCCATTCTATTTTCTTTTTTTATTGGTGAGTATAGTTGTACACAATGATGGTATTTGTTGTTACATACTTATGGATGCACACAATATAACAACATAATTTGGTCATATCACTTCTCAGCACTTACCTCTTTCCACCCCCATCCCTTTACTCAATGGATCTCCTTGTGATTTTCATTAGATCCCCACCCTGCCACACATACATCTTTCTTTTCCTTTTCCCCCTCTAGCTTCCACATATGAGACAAAACATGCAACCCTTGACCTTCTGAGTTTGGCTTATTTTGCTTAACATAATGGTCTCCAGTTCCATCTGTTTTATTGCAAATGAAATAATTTCAATTTTCTTTATGGCTGAATAAAAACTCCATGGTGTATTTATACCACATTTTCTTTATCCATTCATCTGTTGATGGAACACCTAAGCTCGTTCCATAGTTTGGCTAATGTGAATTGTGCTGCTATAAATATGGGTATGCACATATCACTACAGTATGATAACTTTAATTCTTTAGGATAAATATCAAGAAATATTATAGCTGGGTGATATCATAGTTTTAATTTGCGTTTCTCTAATTGCTAATGATATTTAACATTTTTCACATATTTGTTGGCCATTTCTATTTCTTGTTTTGAGAAGTATCTGTTTAATTTAATTGTGAATTTATTAACTGGGTTGTTTGGTTTTGGGCTATTACTTCTTTTAGTTGACAATGGATCTTTTTATTATTTATTTATTTATATGTGGTGCTAAGGATCAAACCCAGGGCCTCACACAAGCGCTCTACCACTGAGCTATAACTCCAGTCCCAGATTTTTGAGTTCTTCATATATTCTAGATATTAACCTTGTCAGAAAAGTAGCCATTAAAGATTTTCTCTCATTCTGTAGGTTCTCTCTTCACATTGTTTCCTTTGTTGTACAGAAGCTTTTTAATTTGATGACATCCCATTTATTAACTGAGCATTATTCCCTGAGCTTTAGGGGGTCCTACTGAGAAAATCATTGCTTGTGCCTATGTCCTAGAGTGTTGAACATACGTTTTCTTCTAGGAGTTGTAGTTTCTGGTCTGATTCCGAGGTCTTTGATCCATTTTGAGTTAATTTTTGTGCAGGGTGAGAGGAAAGGGTCTTGTTTCATTGTTCTATATAGGGATAACCAGTTTTCCCAGCATGTATTGTTAAAAGGCTGTCCTTTCTCCAATGCATATTTTTGATACCTTTGTCAAAGATTAGTTGACCATACATGTGTGGATTTGTCTCTGTGCCTTCTATTCTGCACCATAAGTCTATGTGTCTATTTTTATGCCCGTACCATGAAGTTTTTGCTACTACAGCTCTGTATTATTGTGATATTTCCAGTATTGTTTTTTTGACTTAGATTGGTTTGGCTATTCTGGGTCTTTTATCCTTCCAAATGAATTTTAGGCTATTCTGGGTCTTTTATTCTTCCAAATAAATTTTAGGACTGGTTTTGTTTTTGTTTTTCAGTTCTGTGAGGTATGTCTTATGTTTCATAAGTATCCTGCACATATCTTTTATATGTAATTATTTCTTTGGACATCTACTCTTCTCAACTACATTATAAATTCTTTGGGATTAGGCAATTTTATATCTCTAGCTGTAAATATATGTTTTAGAACAGTCCCTAGCAGACAGCAGTCAGCAAATATTTGCTAAATTTAAAAAAAGATATATTAATAATGTTATTAATATAAAGTTAAATATACATGTATTCATAATATAACATGACTCAAACTTCAAATTCACTATGCAGAAGCTAAAAGACTACCCAAACTGGCTTTCACTTGAAAATGGGAGAGATTTTTAAAGCTTTCACAATAATCATATAGGGACTGGGGATGAAATAAGTTCTTTGTTACTATATAAAACCATTGAAAGTTCTGTTATTTCACACAAAAAATCTTAATTTCATAATTTTATGAAAAATTAAACAGTAATTGTCATAAAAAGATTTTAAGTAAGCAAGTCTTAATTGTTTACAATAATGGAAAAAGGAAGAGGCGTCAGTAATTTCTAATGACTTATAATATGCCTCTAGAAAGTGCTTACTGAAATTACATTTGATTATAATTGTCCAATCTTGGGCTGGGGAGGTGGCTCAAGCGGTAGCGCGCTCGTGTGGCATGCTTGCGGCCTGGGTTCGATCCTCAGCACCACATACAAACAAAGAAGCTGTGTCCGCCGAGAACTAAAAAAATAAATATTAAAAAAAAAAAATTCTCAAAAAAAAAAATAATTGTCCAATCTTATAAGAATTTATTTTATACCAAAGAAAGAAGGGATAATGTGTAAGTCTGACTCAGAAGTAGTTAGGAAGTTCTACAAATTCCCCATTCTGTCCCCTTGTTCAACATTTTTCTCCTTGCTTCAATTCATCTCACAAATAAAAAGCACAATCTTAGCATAGCTACACCCCTCCCACCTTAATCCATACTGGGAAAGACTGGTTAAACGCTAGTCAGATGGCTTCCTGGTCACCAAGCCATGCAGCCAGCCCACTAGTCCTTGCCAAAAAGTAGAGCAGTGAAGTGGCACAGCAGCAGTCTAGGCAGGATGAAGCATCATGTACGCAGGATGAAGCACAAGCACAAGTGACCCAGGGCAAGCCAATCTGTCACATCACAGCAGCCCAGCCTGCACCCAGTGTGGATGCCTGCTGAAGAAACATGCTCTGTGCAGCACTGCAGCTCCAGACCCCTCACCAAGCATGCTGGATTCACTGACTTCAACTTCTGGCTTTCCAAGAAGTGGGGAGAAAACAGAATGGAATTCACAGCTAATCAAAAACATTAGTACTTGTCCAAACCCTAATTAGTATAATTTTAGACCAATAGCATTGGGACCTTTTTCAAATCCTGATTAGCATAAATCTAGACTAACAGCATCCACTGGAGTGCTATATAAATTGAGACTGGCAACCCTTGTCAGGTTCCCCTCTCACACTGCAGGATTCTGATTTTATACTCGTGAATAAATACTGCTCTCACACTTACTCATCCCAGTCTGTGGATTTCATTCTTTGAATTTATGAGACAAGAACCAAGAAAGAAGAAGAAATTGATGGTGAGCTGCTGGGGTCTGCTGCAACAGTGAAAGGCGCGGCCTGCCATTAAGAGCTGCAACAAATTTCTCGGCTGCAGAGGCCTGCAGCTTGTGCAGACCCCACCTGCCAACAGAAGCAGAGAAACTCTGGTTTCAAACAGTACAGACTAACTGAAGCATAAGAGTAAGCAAAGGACATGCCAATAACTTAAGAAGTACTACTAGGGCTGGGGTTGTGGCTCAGCGGTAGGGCACTCGCTCAGCACATGCGAGGCCCTGGGTTCGATCCTCAGGACCACATAAAAATAAAGAAAATAAAGATTAAAAAAAAAAAAAGAAACAAAAAAAAGTACTACTAAAAAACTATATTGAATTTTAAATAAGCAACTAATTATACAGTATAAATAAGAAATGCTAATTATCATTAATGCCAATCTCAAATTTGTGACAAGATGTTGAGACCAAATATTGGAGCTATTAGAAAAAAAGAAAAATGATTAACTTGCCACGATATTCTCAAAAGTTAGAAATGTATCTTTTAAGACCCAGGATTAGTTTGTTTGTTCAGTCATTCACTAATTTGAAGATTAACAGAGGAAAAAGACATATAAATTAACATATGTTAAGGGTAACTATGGGTATAATAAAACATTTCCTAACTGCCAGATATTATTCTATTTTATCTACTTAAAGTCAGCATCCTATAGCAATATATGAACGCCAGTGTCCACAGAAGCACACTTCACAACAGCCAAACCATTGAACCAGCCTAGGCGTCTATCAATGTATGAATGGATAAAGAAAATGTGGGATATATACATGATGGAGTTTTACTCAGGCAAAAGAATTAAATTATGTAATTTGCAGGAAAACACACGGAACTTGAAAGCATTAGGTCAAGCAAAATAAGCCAAACTCAGAAAGTCAAGAGTCATGTTCTCTCTCATGTGCAGAAGCTAAAAAGAGAAAAAAAAGAAAGAAAAAAATGTGGGGAGCTGGGTGTAACAGCACACGACTGTAATCCCAACAACTCGGAAGGCAGGACTGCAAATTCAAGACCAGCAGCAGCAACTTAGCAAGGCCTTAAGCAACTACCCTGTCTCAAAATTGGAAAATACATGTATGTATATTAACATATATGCTAACATAGAACTATATTTGTTTGTCTACATAAATAAAAGGGATGGGGATGTGGCTTAGGGGTTGAGCACCTAAAATTCCCAGTACCCATCCACCCCCCCAAAAAGAGAAAAAGGTAAGGGGAGTCTCATGAAAACAGAAAGAAGACCAGTAGTATAGAGGAAGGGGAACAGGGGGAGAAAGGAGGGGAAAAAGGGGGGAAGCACTGTGGAACAAAATCGATCAAATTATACTACTATATTGTACACATGTACAAATGTTACAACTAATTCTACTATTATGCATAATTAAAATGAACCAATAAAAAAATCCTCCCCCATCAAGTAAATTAATGGATTTAAAAATACTTTATTTGTATTAACAAATTTAAGCTTCACCACATTATGAAGGCATCATTATACCCATTTTATAGGGGAAGAAATAGGTGTACACAGAGGGGGAAAAGAAAGGTAATCCATTAGCAAATCCAGGTACACAGTCTGAATCCACAGCCAATTATTTATTTATTTATCTATTTTTTAAATTTTTAGTTATGTGTAGACACAATATCTTTATTTTGTTTACTTATTTTTATGTGGTGCTGAGGATAGAACCCATTGCCTCACATGTGAAGCAATCACTCTGCCATTGAGCCACAACCCCAACCCCCAAAGTCAATTATTTTATACTGCCTCTCCAATATTACAATAATTCACTCAACAATTTTTTTATTTGTTTTAATTAGTTATACATGACAGTACAATGACTTTGATACATCCGAGTGCCTTCTCAGGGCCAGGTAACTGATGTGCTTGAGATATGACACAGTAAACAACAGATTATTCCAGAAGGGATCCCATAATCCAGAAAAGAGCAGAGATCTGAGAAGGATTTCTGGAGGAAGTATTGCCTTAACTGAGACTTAAAAGACATAACGGAAGCCAGGTGTAATGACACACACCTGCAATCCCAGGGATTCAGGAGGCTGAGGCAGGAGGATCGCAAGTTCCAGGCCAGCCTGTGCAACTTAGGGGAGACCCTGTCTCAAAATAAAAAATAAAAAGAGCTAGGGATGCAGCTCAGTAGTAAAGTGCCATTGGGTTAAATCCCCAGTACCACACATACACAAGGTTAATGGAATAAAGAGGTGGTCCACACCTATAATCCCAGCAGCTTGGGAGTCCTTATCTGTCAAATGTTATGTCCTAAGAGAGGACTTCCCTAACAACTTTCTTGAGGACTCTTTTTCATTCTCTCAATCACCCTGTTTCCCTCTATAACACTCACCACTCTTTGAGCTCTTCTTGTTATTTACAGGTAATATATCAAAGTGATTAAGAGGGCAGGCTCCACAATCAGACTGGCTGCATTGTAGCTGTCACTTACTAGCTGTGTGACCTTATATAAATTGTTTAACCACAAAGTGTCTAACTTCCTCATCTTTAAAATGGACAAAATAGTCAGGTGCAGTGGTGCCTGCCTGAAATCCCAACTACTGAGGAGGCTGAAGCAGGAAGATCACAAGTTTGAGGCAAGCCTGGGTAACTTAGTGAGACCCTGTCTCAAAAGATATAAAATAAAAGGGGAGCTGGAAATGTAGCTCAGTGGGAGTGTGTCCTGGATTCACTCCTTAGTACTGAAAAAATACACACACACACATAAGACAAAATAATGAAGTACTTAATTCACAGACTACTTAGGAGAGTTAAATGAGCTAGTACATAAAAAGTTATTAAAAGAATACAGCTCTCAATCCAGGGTTGTAGCTCAGTGATAGAGCACTTGCCTAGCATGCATGAGGCAATAGTTCAGTTCTCAGCACCACATAAAAATGAGTAAAAAATAAAGGCCCATCAACAACTTAAAAAATATTTTTAAAATACAGCTCTCAAATAATATTCTCTATTTGTTTACTTGCAATGGTCTTACTGATCCACTAAATGGCATATCTCAATATGTACTACTAAAAACATCTGAAGCAATAATTTGGTCTATATATAAAGAAGTAAACTAACAACCAAATAAAGGAATACTATTCTGACTAAACCTCCTCAAGAAATACTGCTTTCAGGGCTGGGGCTGTAGCTCAGTAGCAGAACACTTGCCCAGCATATGTGAGGCACTGGGTTCGATCCTTAGCATCACATAAAAATCAACAAATAAAATAAAGGCATTTGGTCCATTTACAACTATAAAAAATTTTTAAAAAGAAAGAAATACCACTTTCATGGAGGGAACTGCTTTTGTCACAAAAGTCAGAAAAAGAAAATCATATGAACCTATAGTTAAGCGAGGAAACTATTTTAAAGTTTTATGTGTAATTATTATGTAATTTACACCAATTTATAAAAATAAAATTAAAATATGGAGGATAAGGAGAAAAGGTTCTAACCTAAGTATCTTTGGGAAACAATGTTTTGACTAGAAACACTAAGGCTAAAGACAAAAGTAACTGTAACAATAAATACTGCTCTAGGTGTTAAAGTCAATTCTCACAGAGATACAGATTAATAATTCTGCTATATATGTATATTTGGGATTGAACAAAGAAGTAAATGGATGTCAGATGGTGAGAATCAGGTCTCTAGTTTTTGGAGGGGGGTATATGGGCAAGCAAGGAGACAAAGCTAGAATAAACCATGTGTTACTGAATTAGTCAAAGATGTTAGCATGAACTCATATTCTGCTTAAATGTAGACAAACAAAAATAGTTCTGTTAGCATATATGTTAATATACATACATGTATTTTCTAAGTCCATGCACTATGAAGGCCTACCAATAGTAATAAGCATGTCTAGTACCCAGAACCTATCATCCTCCAATAAAAGGAACATGGGATCCTTAGGAGAAGGCTGATACTAGGGCTGTAGCAGGGAATATACAAGACGGGCACTGGAGCATCTTAATGCAAGAAAATGATGGGTTATGTCCTGTTGGTCACAGGAGCCAATCTGAAAGGGGTGAAACAAATTGAGCAACACAATAAATGAGGGAGAGGAGGAAAATTTCTCAATAGAATTACAAATAATTTTACAAATTAAAGGAGTCCTCAATAAGGTAATGCCTAATTCTCAGGGTTTGGTCTATACTTGGTGACTTGTTTCTAAAAAGTAGACTATGAGAAAACTTTACAGTAGAGAATCCTGTACTACTACAGTGTAGTGGTCAATTTGAATTGTCAACTTGATTGGATTAAGAGATGTCAAAGATTAAAGGCTTATGGGTGTGTGGGTGAGGGTGTGTCTAGGAATGATTGGCATGTAGGATAGCCAACTGAAAATGGAGACCCTCCCTAAGTGTAGGCAGCACCATCCAATAGGATGATGGCTTAGATGGAATAAAAGTTGGAAGACAAGGAAGCAGCAGGCTACGCAAGCTTGATTCTTCTTCATCATGGTTCTCAATTGCTGCTGAGATCATCTGAAGATATGGGACTCTTGTTTCTTCACTCTTCCAAAGTGGACTCTGCCAGTGATTCTCCAGAAGCCTTTGGTCTTGGACTAGGATAGCACCGTTGATCCCTCTTGTTCTAGGGCTTCAGCCTCTTGGACTGTGCAACTACTGGTTCTTCCAGCTCTCCAGCCTGCAGAAGCCATCATGAACTATCCAGCTTCTGGTCGAGTAAGCCAACCTAATAAAAGTCACCTTTTTATAATTATTCAGCAAGAATAATTATAAAGAAATTCAGCAAGATGATCCAGCAATATTAATGACAGCCCTTATTGCTAGTATTTACCTTTGAAATGATGCAGTGAAATTGCCACTTTATCTCTGTGGTTGTCCTTCCCAAATCCAAAATTCCAGTCTAACGATGAAAAAAACATCAGACAAACCAAAATGAAGGGCATTCCACAAAATACGTGGCTGTATCTGCTATAGTTTAGATCTTAAATATCTCCCAAAGGCCAGTGTGTTGAAGTCTTGACCATGGCATTACAAGACGTAGTGGAAAAAATTTGGTCACTGAGGGAGTGCCCTTGAAGGAGCTAGAGACCCCAGTGGCTCGTCTTCCTCTTTGTCTCTCCAGCCACTCTAAAGTGAGCAGCTATGCTCTACCACACACTCCTCACTATGACAGTGCTGCTTTGCACAGGCCCCAAGTCAATAGGGTCAGTTGACCAAGGACTGAAATCTCTGAAATCATGAGCCAAAATAAACCAGGCTCATCTTAGTTCTCTCAGTCATATATAGTGGGCCGAGCAAAAACAGAAATACAATGAGTACTATGTAAAATCATCTTGCCATTGATTAAAAGTTTATAGTATTGCGGATAAAAGTGTCTGTCAGTCATTTCATCTGTTTACATTTTGATTCCTTAATAAGGAAGCAATAGGAACAGAAAATTTTCCCCTAAGCAGGAGGCCTCTTGAATTTTGGACTAACAAGTAATATTGATCATATTAATAAAATTCTACCTGGATTTTGAAGTCAACAAATTTTAAGTAATTTTCGGTAAAATATATTTTCAGTACATTCCCGAAACACTTCCTCAGTCTTAGAAGAACTATAACTATACCTATTTTGAGAAAGCACATTAGAAAGTTCACTATCAACAATATATTAAGGTTTAAAATTATAATAACTTAGGTCTGCACTGGTAATTGTTCCAAGAGATTTGAAGACCTCAAAAAACAAATAAAAACAAGCTTCCCTAACATTTATAACTATGCTGAAAAAAATCTTATAATTAAGAAAAAAGGCAGCTCAATAGAAAATGTGTAAATCACTGAAGAGATAACCAAAAATACTAAAAGATGAAAAAAAAGACAAAAATGAAATGCCATTTTAATACCATTCAGACTGGCAAAAATCAAAGTCTGACAACACTAACTGCTGGCAAGGATATGGAGAGACATTGCTTGCCAATATCCTATAAATATAAAGGGAAAGATACTTCTACCCTAGAACCCAGCTGTATGACAACCAAGTATATGACCTAGAGATATTCTGGCATGTTGCTTCAAGAGATGTGGTGACATTAATGAGGCAAAGTTTATAATAGGTAAAAAAAAAAAATGAAAACAATTTAATACTCATTAATAGGGGAAATAATAAAATGAGTATATTAATTCAATGGAACACTACACAACAATGAAAATCAATTAACTGGACCTACAGTATCAACAATAATTCATATCAACAAATGTGCATTCTATGATACAATCATATTAACAGCTACTTAAACTTATCAGCACATTAAAAAAAGTGCCAGGCACAATTTTGAGCACCTTTTGCAAATAAACTTATTTAATTTTTATAACAAACTTATGAAATTGACAATTCTGTTACCCCTATTTGATAGATGAAGACATTGCAGCATGTAAAGATTAAATAACTTATCTAACATCATGAAACTTTTAAGTAGCAGAGTCAAGATTTAAAACAAGGAAGTATGGTTCCAAAGCCAATACTTTTTAAAAGCACCCAAAGCAATGCCATATATTGTTCATACATGTAGTTTATGAACTGGGAGGGAAGAAGGAGAGAGATGAAACTGGGAAGAAAGTCTAACTTCACTGAAGTATAAAGTTCTACACTGCTATTTTAGAATTCAGTGTGGTGACTATGACATAGATCTTTTTTATATTAAAATGTATCTGAAGCCAAAATGAAAATGTTAACATTTTTATATGTGGGTATGGGTGTATACTACATATTTTGGTAATTTACTTTAAAGTTTTTCAAAAATAAAAATGTCTCATCTACAAAACAATATTACAATAAAAACAAAAACAAATTTAAGGAATTTAAGCGGGGCACAGTGGTCCATGCCTGTAATCCCTGCTACTTGGAAGGCTCAGGCAGGAGGATCACAAGATTGAGGCCAACCTTGGGAACTTAAGAGGAATCCTGTACAAAATTAAAAGGTCTGGGGATGTAGCTTAGCGGTAGAACACCCTTGGGTTCACTCCTCAGTACTGCAGCTTTTACTCAAAAACAAAAATAGTTAAACTGTGAGTTTACATAGGCATATAAACTTTTAACATAAATATGGAAAATGAATTTTTATACTGATCAAAAGGGGAAAACTTTAGCAAAGTGACCCAGAAATTGTTATCTCTTACTTAGTATACTTATTCATTTTGATGACTCACTATTTTTAGTGAAAATAAAGGGTAGCACTAATAGAAAAACTCCCATGATATCTTTCTTTTTTCTGGATACTTTGTCTCTTTTATTTCTTCTCTTGTTTATGATTTCCAACTGAAGGAAGTAAGAAAAAGGAACCAAGAAAGTCTCACACATTTAAAAAAATAACAAGAACAACCATAGATAAATATAAATACAGCCTTTCAGAATACAAGATTCCCCAACATAAAGTCAAGTAATGTTTCAAAAATTCATTTTTATATTGGTTGTCTGGGAACTAAAAACATTTTCCCACTAAGGAAGTTACTAGAAGATATGAACACCAGGAAAAGCTACTACCTTAATATTAGCAGTGAAACTGGAAAAGCAGAGTATTCATTGTGTGCTGATGGCTCATAAAGAAAAAAAAGCATTCTCAGGCAAAGTTTGAAAGCTAAAATCATGTTTCATTCACCTTTGTATCCTCAGTCACTAGCAAAATATTGGGATCTCATAAACATCCCAAAACCATTGCCTAATAACTGATGAAGTAATGAGGAAAGACTGGGAAGAGAAGTTCATCAATAGGTGGCACTGTCAACAAGAACAGTTTGGTGTAGGAAGCAAACAGAAAAGGTTGGAGAAAAGCAATGTGCAAATAGTGCAAAACATCTACATATGTAAAACCTAAAACAATGTTGGTACTGGTAATTAGAGCAATGCCTTTATCTAAATTATCACCTGTTTCTAGTATTGTGTACTGCAAATACACACCATATTTTGGGTTGATTCTGCTACCAATGAATCATAAGATAGTTTCCTTGTTGGAACAATGGTTATTTGGAATTTCAGTATTTCCCCCCATAACCCTTAAAAAATATTCTAATGTCATTTTGTAATTATAAAAGTAATAATTGGCCAGGCACAGTGGTGCAGGCCTGTAATCCCAGCGGCTCTGCTTGGTAGGATGAGGCAGGAGTTCAAAGCCAGCCTCAGCAACAGCAAGGCACTAAGCAACTCAGTGAGACCCTGTCACTGAATAAAATACAAAATAGGGCTGGCCATGTGGCTCAGTAGTTGAGTGCCCCTGAGTTCAATCCCTAGTACCTGCCCCCCACCCCAAAAGTAATAATTGTTCAGAAGTGAGAAAAAAATATTAACAGCAAAATTACCCTTAATCCTGTCATCCCAGAGACAATAACTGTGAATATTTTATGTATTTCCTGCCAAGCCTTTTAGACATTTACATGTGGTATGTTATAAATAACAGTATTATATTTCTTTATATTATGATTTTCCTCTCAACATTGTACTTTTTCATGTCAGTAAATGTTTTTTAAAATGATATCTAGTAGCCAGATCCACCACATAGATTATCTTAAATTTCACCATTTCCATACTATATTTTGACTGTTCAATTTTTTTGCTATTATAATAACACCCTATGTAAATTAATAGGTTATTAAATGTAAAGTGCTACACTGGCCTTTTAGAATTCAAAGTAAAATTATGGTAAATGTGACTAGGCTCCCATAAAAACCCCTACCATAAGTTCTCCTGGACAATAAACAATCAATCTAGGGCACTAAAAAATAGACAAATAAGAAAGGAAAAAAATTCACTATTTTTAACTTTAGCCATTCTCTTCTTCTACCTCTGATTTGAAAGAGAAAAGTCCCACAAAGTCTCTGACATTAGAGAAGAATAGCAAGTCAATTTTCCTGCTAGAACAACTTACATTTTCCACTTAGAATGAGCTTTTAAGTAAGAAAGCACAAGATTATAATATAATGAACATTTCTGTTTCTGAAATAAGCATGATGCTTGGAAAAATTCTGCAAACAATAAAAGATAACATAACCAATAATCACACAACAGGAAAATAAGTTTTTTCCTAATACTCTGCCATAATTTTTATTATTTTTTAATGAATTAATAAATGTTCCTTTTTAAAAAATATCCTTCCAATTATACTAAATATTATTTAGGTTGTCAGAAACAGGACAATAGTTCCAGAAACTTAAGAATCAATAACTATTTAAGCCAGTGGTAATTCATGTGGAAAAGCTCAAAACAAATCACATCAGCTTCCTTCCTCTCCTAAATGAACAGAAAATTTATACTGTGCTTCACCAATTTTTAAAAATGTAAAATTGTGTACACAGTTTAAAACTCAAGGCAAATTTTATTCATTTGTTCACAATATTGGGCTGGTGTCAAGATAATCAACTTCTCTAATAAGTGCATTCTTATAAAATCCCACAGTGAAGTAGGTCTGTGTTTAATCATTCAGAAAAAGAAAATTATGTAACATATATCACAGATACTGATATACTACTCTGGACTCCTTACTGAGAACTCTGACTCAAAGGGAAATTGTAAAAATGAATTAAAAATTACCCAAAAATGTTTACTTCTCCCCAAAACAAAGTTCCCATAAAAGAGGCCAAATACAGTCTTTCATTAGAAGTTCAAACAGGGTTCAAATAGCTCAGAATTCTGTATACTTTTTAATTTTCAGAAGCAGAATCCCAGAACTACTATAACATAAACTGAATTAACTTACCCAAGAGTTCTTATTATTCAATGTTATATCCCCCAGAGACTACTTTTTAAAA
Source organism: Marmota marmota marmota (assembly GCF_001458135.2). Taxonomy (NCBI): domain Eukaryota; kingdom Metazoa; phylum Chordata; class Mammalia; order Rodentia; family Sciuridae; genus Marmota; species Marmota marmota. The sequence goes on along the minus strand of NW_026000229.1, from coordinate 15,676,581 downwards.
TAATCTTAAATGCACTACAATAGATTACTGTAACCTGGGCTACACTGTTTACAGGTGTCTCAGTCTCCTTTCCCCAAGGAGGGAAGAGGTGGAAGAGGGTAGGCCAAAATCAGAATGAGGCTATATACACACCAAATAAGAGCTTGTAATTTTATGAGATTGCTTCTTTTATACTAGGGTTATTCTTTTCATTAATGTATAATACATTTTAAAGAATAACATATTCACAGACTAATACAATTTCTGCCCTCAGGAGTCTCTAACTGGCTGACAAGCGTTTTCTCCTCAAATAAATGCATGCCTGTTGCCTGATGCCTGTCCTGCTGTTGCAAACAAGACATAACTGTCCTATAAGACAAAAACCCTTCTCTAAGGCTCCTAGGCGTAACCATACGTTTGAATTAAAAGCACACTGGAACAACAAAAATCGTCCGGCACGTCTGTCGTTTAAAAGCACGGTAACGAAAAGCTGTCTCTGCGACCCAATTTTAGGTCACAAGCCTTTTTCTTTTTTCTCCTCCCCTCATAAAGCGATAAACTTTAAAGGTAACGATAATAACCGAATCGCCCACCCCACCCCCACTGCCCCGCAA
>NW_026000229.1:15662734-15675840 GCF_001458135.2 Marmota marmota marmota | reverse complement strand
GCCAGCCCCTAATAGAAAATCTGGAATGAAAACACCGGAGCCCCCCACGCGCCCGACGCAGAGGCGCTCGCGCTACATTCGGCACCGCCGCGCCTTCTCCGGGCACACGGAGCCCACGGAGGACGGCCCGGATTCCAGGAGCCGGGGCGGAGGTCGCGGCCATCCGTGCCGCCTCCCGAGTCCCACCGCCCGAGTCCCGCGCCCCCGGCTGTCACCTTTCGGGGCCGTGACAGCTCTACAAGCCACCGCTGCCCGCGTAGCTGCCCCCTCACTCACCTCCCCGCTGGCCCCAGCGCAAGCAGCGGGTCGAGCTTAGAGAGCGGCGCCAGATCCCTCACGCACGGCGGCGGGACACGAGGGGCTGAATACCGCGGCGCTCTGAGCCCGCTTAGCTCATCCCCAGCCCAGCGCTCCGCCCTGCGCGGCACCCCCGCCCGCCCAGGCCTGCCGTCTCAGTCAGACGGGACTCCCCCTCCCCTCGCGGTCGCGGCTGCCTCCGCCTCCTTCTTCAACTCCAGCCGCGGTAGCCGCCGCAACCGGCGCCATCTTGGTAGTGACGGAAAGGGCGGGGGCGGGCATCGGGCCCTCGAACACCAATCACAGGCCGAATTTGGCCCGAGGGCGCAGGAGGGGGCCGGGTTGGAGGTCTGGAGGTCCTAGCGCCTTCTTGGAAAGGGGCGGAGAAGGTGGGTGGGGCCGGGCCGTGCTGGCTCGTGACGCGCGGTGTAAATGGGGAATCGCACTGTGGTTTCCCCCTCTAGTCGGGAGATCCCGAGCCCCGGGCGGGCGTGGGTGAGGAATACAGTGCTTCCCCTTTTGCCACCCCTAGGCGCAAGGCTCCAGCTCGCGCCAACCGACCTGGCCCGTCCTCCCTGGCACTCCCAGGAGTCCTTGCCTAGCCAGAGCGCGGGGCGTCAGTCTGAGATGCGGCTTCTCCGCCCAGGGCACTCAGATTCTGCAGGAAACCCCCTGAGGGGTTAGCAACCACCTACTAGGTTTCGGACCCAAGATAGCAGGCCAGGTAAAATGGGGAATTTAGGGGGGTTTCCGAAAACTACGTTGATAAAACGCCTATTGTTGACTGAAGGGGTGTCCGTTACATTGATAAATTGGATATGGCCTACTTAAACCTGACCATGGTCCACCATTAATGGCTATTGGCAAGTTGCCTCTGAAAAATGAGTATAATAAAGGTCGATAAACCCTACAGGATGACTCTGAGCGTTAAATTCTGTAGTACATGTGAACTGCTTAGCATAATGCCCAAAAGTACTCAATAAATGTTAGATAATATTCCATGGACAAATGAAGGAAGAAATGGGACTTTAAAAATCCCTCTTGTTTCAAGTCAATTTATGTAAAACAGGCGTTCATCCTTTTTACCAACTCTACAGTTTTACTTTCTCCCTCCTTTCCTCCATTGTAGACAGTCAACAAACATTCACTGAAAGTCAAGCATTGGGGACACAATGGTGAGGGAATCAAAAAAAATCTGCCTTCAGCGAATTGTAGTCTAGTGTGAGAAGATCAAATAATAAATGAATACTTTACATTTGGAGGGGAAACATACCATAAGGTTATGAAAAGAATTCTGGAATAGTAAATAACAGGATGGTTTTAAAAACTAGAGTGATGAAGGGAAGGCCCATCAGACACAAGAGAACCAATAATGGGAGAAAGGCCCTGGGAAATGTTTAGGACAGAGGAAAGAACTGTGTAAAGAACTTGCAATAGGAAGCAGCTTAGCTGTTAGAACTGAGTAGAATTCATGGTGCTGGGAAAATCTTTTTGGCATGGAGAAGCCTATCCTGAGACTGGAGAGGGAGGGAGGGCTCAGTCCTACAAGGCCTAGGAAAATAGAAACAAGATTGGGTTTTATTCTAATTGCAAGCAAAAGCCATTAAAAGGTTTTAATTACAAAGCAAGGGAGTGGGGAACACTGATGTTTGCAATATGACATCTGTGTTTATGTTTCAGGCAATATATGGACCAAAGAACTGAATTTAAAGTTAAGAAAATAAAGAAAAAAAGTCTGAGGTTGAACTTCTTCAACACCAAGTTGGCCAAATTATGTATTTTAATCTTCAGTTCATTGTTGTTAAAAAAAATATGTGAATATCACATAACTTTGTGCACAATAAACAGTATTTTCACTGAAAATTATTACATAATTTGTTTCTAAAAGTTTTGTATGTCTTGTTGGTATAATGTATAGTTGCCTATACAAATCGATTTTTTTTTATTGACTGCTAATAACAATCCAAATCAATCATTCTTAGTCATTTTTTGCACAACGTGCTACTTGGAGAAAGAATATGGACTAATGTTAATACGTAATTTTTCAATACTGTAGTTCCTTATTTATTTATTTATTGGTAGTAGAGATTGAACCAAGGGGTGCTTTCCCAATGAGTCATATCCCCAGCCTTTTGTGTTTTTGACTTTGAGACAGGGTATCACTAAGTTGCTTAGGGCCTTGCTAAATTGCTGAGGCTGGCCTAGAACTTGCCATCCTGCTGCCACAGCTTCCCTAGTCACTGGGATTATAGGCCTGCACCACAACAGCTGGCTTAATTTTTTTAAAAGTGCTTAGCTTTGCATTTTCTAATAAAATACAAGACATGAATTTCTTTTATTTTATTGTGGTAAAATACATACAAATTAAATTTACCATTTTAACCATTTTTAAATGTATTGTTCAGTGGCATTAAGTATATTCACATTGTGGTCCTCACCATTGTCCATGTCCAGAAGATTTTCATCATCCCAAACTAAAATTTTATATCCACTGAATTATAACTTCTCATTCTCCCATACCCCCAACTCCTAAACTACTATTTTACTTTATAAGACTTTAATTTTTAAGGTATCTGGCAAGTCTTTTCCTCACACCCACAAAATAGGTACATAGGTTTCAGTAGGTTTTTTTACTTAAGCTGGAGATTTCAAAGAACCATGTAAGTTTAGAAACTACCACCCAAGAAATAAGGATTAATGTAAGTTTTTAGCTCAGATGGTTACCCATAATACTAATAAAGAATACTAATATATTACCAATTAATTTTTACACTGAAAAATGTGTTCCATAATCATAAACTGTACTCTATAGTCTCTAAGTGTATGCTCTAAAATGGCTCAGACAACAATCTGCCCCTCCTTTTATTTACTGCTATAAATGCATATCTTATTAACACTGTTAATTTTCATTTAAAAAAGATTCTGACTCTGTAGATTTAATTTTAAAAATCACTATTCAGTGAAGGATGGATTGGAAAAAAGTAAGAGAAGGAGATAAATTTTTGTCACTTTTATATAACCAAGCATTCTATAAGGGAATGAAGATCAAAATTTTTAACTGTGTTAAACAAAAAGTTTAATCTCCTTACCCTTCTGGCTGCCAATGTCAGCTACAATGTTTTTATCCCCAGTGGAAGAACATGGCTATTGGCCAGTCAGTGACTGCTAGGGAGGGTTTATAATATAAAAGGGCACAAGGAAACTTTTGAGGGTGATGGATTATTCACTACCTTGATTGTGGTGATGGGTTCACAGGTATATACATATATCAAACTTATTAAGTTGCAATTTTAAGAAGGAAAATTGCAAGTTTGAGGTCAGCCTCAGCAACTTAGCCAGACCCTGTCTCAAAATAAAAAGGACTAGGGATGTGGTTAGTGAAGCACCCCTGGGTTCAATCCCCAGTACCAAAAAAATAAAAAAAATTGCATTCTTTAAATATGTGCAGTTCTCTATTTCAATTATACGTCAATAAAACTCTTAAAAAAAAAGTTTTTTAATGTTAAATTGATAATTCCTATCCCCTCCCCATTAAAAACAGATTAAGCCTTTTATTGGTTTTAATTATTGCTAGATCTTTAATTCTTTTTAAAAAATACTTTTTAGTTGTAAATAGACACAATATCTTTATTTTTATTTATTTATTTTTATGTGGTTCTGGATCGAACCCAGTGCCTCACATGTGCTAGGCAAGTGCTCTACCACTGAGCCACAATCCCAGTCCCAGTCAATTATTTTTTGAGGACTAGTTTGGCATATTAAAATTTTTGACTAGCAACAAAGAGCACTCAGTTGGAAATATACACATTTATATATAAATATTCACCTACATTACAGAATATTAGTTAAAATGCTATAGGCAAATAGTTGCAAGAATGGCTTACAGAATGAGATTCTAAAAAGTTTCAAAATTCTTCAAAAGTTGGTTTGAAGTATTTTTATCAAAGAAAATCACTTCTGAGCGAATATTATTTAAAAGCAGTAGAAAAGCAATAGGGAGAATTTTTTATTTTTAAGTACCTCTGAGTTTTTTTTTTTTTTTTGAGAGAGAATTTTTTAATATTTATTTATTTATTTTTTTTGGTGGACACAACGTCTTTATTTTATTTTCATGTGGTGCTGAGGATCCACCCCAACACCCCGCGAATGCCAGGCGAGCGTGTTACCACTTGAGCCACATCCCCAGTCTCTACCTCTTAGTTTTAACTGTCATATCCTGAGTCCTCTCAACATCCCAGGCATTTGTGACTAAGGTCACAGCTAAATAAACTTGAGCCTTAAATGTGACTTGGGCAAAAGCTTCTAACAATGTAGACATAAGCCAAATAGAAAAATGTGGCTTATAAATTTGAGTCCCATGCCATGCCCTTCCCGAAATGATGTCATCTTTTACCCCTGGAACTCTGGCTCTTTCTTAGAAATTATTTTAAAACATTATAGTTCCAGTGCTGCATGAGGGAAAACTATGAGACCAGTAACCATTTATAGTACTGGAAGCTCACGTTTTATAGTCAAGTTCTCTCCACCTGTTAAGTCTAGGTACCTTAATTGCTATGCCAGATGTTTTCCACATCTGTAAATGAAAACATGGAGCCTTAAAGTATCCTTGATATCTGTGCTACAGGGCTTCCTCAGGGGTGAAAAAACCTTCCATCAGAAATTTATGAGCTTTTAGAAACTCTCTGGATACGTCCCAAGTAGAGCACGTGTTGCCAAATTGTATTCATTGTAAAACGTTGTTAAGAGTGATATTGCAATGTATTTAATCCACAAATGGAAATTGATCAGCAGTGTGGTCAAAAGACAAATCTGGCTAAATTCTTTTTGAAAGACAATTTGCCTGAACAACTTTCAAGAATAATAGTAAGAACCATCATATTAACAATGACAAATTCTAAACCTGGTACTTGAGAGGAATGACCAAGGACAGGAGGACTGCTGCAGTCCAAGCCACTGTTGTCTCTGCCCTTTGGTGGCCATCTGAGGAGTCATCTTTGACTCAGCACTTTTTCACGACTTTGAAAATTATCACTTCTCAACATTCTCCTCAAGTTAGTAATTTTACCTCTTTCAATATTTCCTTATAAATTCTAATTTTTACTTGTCAAATTATCTGCAAAAGAAGGTTATTTTAAAATAATGTACCAACTGTCATTGTCCACAGTCAAGTGGGCCTCCTGACTTTCTTCAAGTGGTAAGATGATATTTTCATAACTTTTCACAAATTCATTTCAGTCTGCATTTATACACCAAACATTGTGCTGGGTACAGAAGGAGCACAATGATAAACAGGCACATATGAGAGACAGAAGGCTTCCTGACATCTAACTTTAATAAAAGTGAGACTGTGACAAGTTCTACACCAGACAAACTCATTGCTGTGGGAGCCCAGAGGATTTGATTCTCATGAGGACTGAAGGTGAAACACAGATGACTTTGGAACCAATCCTGAGACAATGTAGACTTTCTATAAAAGGAGAGGACATCATTGTTTGGGTTTAGAGTTGGGGGGTAAGGTTGATACAAGGCTGGAAAAGCTTTTTAAATTTTTTTCTTCAAATCTTTTTAACAGTTGTAACAGATGAAGGAGGTGCTCATAAATTGTTGCAGTGCTTTGACTCTCTGGGAGTGGCCAAAGATTCAAATAATTTGGAAGGATGAATATCTGTGCTGACTTGCAGGAAATATGAGTCAGATTTTCTCATCTACTCAGCTCTGTAGGTACAGCCTGGATATTTGGAAACATGAAGCTGAACAGATCAGACACTATAAGTCTTTTCTTTTTGTTGACTGGCCTAGACAAGCATCTTGTTAGGGTAGACAAATGGGACACCCATTTTATTGTCAAGGCTTAAGGAACCCTGCCAGCAAAGGGAAACACCTGCAACTGAAAAGAGTAAAATTAAGGAGAAAAAAAAAAAAAGCACTTCTGTTTTCTACATAACCCTTCCAAATAGAAGACACATACATTTTAAGTTCTTCCTTCTTGCCTATGCTTCAGGGTTGTATGTTTAACTGCCTCAAGATGTATCAGTCCCAAGTGTATCTGAAATTCAGCATGTTCAAAGGTGAACTCATTATTATCTTTACCCAAAACTGGCTATACCTATGTTCTTTATTTTCTTGAATGATGCCCACCATGCCCCTAGTCACAAAGTGAAAACCTAGAATCATCAAATCCTCTTTTTCCCTCTTTCCTTGACACCTAATCATCAAAACCAACTGATATCACCTCCTTAACATTAGTAATATTTTCCCTCACCTGTTCTTTTCCATTCTCATTGACTTACTTCAAACCCACATCTTTTAATTTTGTACCTGAAATTTTGCAGCAGTTGTCTAATTGGATTTCCTGTCTCCTGTCTTTCCCCACTTTAATCCATCCATCCCTGCCAAGCTGATCTTCTAAAAGAGATCAGTTGTTTCACAGTGTGAACTTGCTAGCTTCCTCCTTTCCTTCCTTTTTTATTCTTTCAATGTCCAATCTTTGTTGTTGTTGTTATTTTGTTTTGTTTTGGTACCAGAAATTGAACTTAACCATTGAGCCACATCCTCAGCCCTATTTAATTTTTTGAGACAGAGTCTTACTAGGTGGCTTAGGGCCTTACTAAATTGGTGAGGCTGGCCTTAAACTTGTAATCTTCCTGCTTTAGCCTCTCAGGTTGTTGGGATTACAGACCTGAGCCGCTATATCTAGCTCAAATATCCAGTCTTGATGTTACCTAAGAAGAGAAGGGCATTAGGACCTATACCACTCTGTCCCCTGCCTCTCCAAGTACGGTAGAAACTGTCTCTCATTCAGAACACTTTCAGACTGACAACACAAGAAAGAAAACAGCTAAACCTCTACTGCCCATAAAAGTACCATATTCCCCTTTCCCATACATGTGCATACAAAAAAATTAGATCACTTAGTTACATCAAACTAGTTATATGAAGGGCAAAGTTAATTCAAAAGGGAAAATCTCTTACAATTAGTTTGACTCAAAATTTGGAGCATAATGGATTTTTTTTTCAAATAATGGGGGTTGAACCTCTCACCCCAGGGGTACTCTTAACCAATGCACTGCATCCATCCGTTTTTGTATTCTGAGACAGGATCTGGTAAAGTTAATCAGGCTGACCTCAAGCTCGTGATCCTCCTGACTTGACTTTTAATAATAAAGATTTAAATTTAAAACAAAAAAGATCTCCAAAGATTCTTGTAAGGTGGGTTTCTTCTTAACTAAATAATCCCACAAGCTAGTTAAGGCTCTCCACTGTCAGTATCACTTTGCTGTCTGTTAAAAGTAAATATCTTTGCTCTAAATTCTCCATTCCTAACCCTGTAAGTTTTCATATTTGAATTACTTTAACAGCATCTTTAATTTGATAAATGTCAACTTATTGATTTCATAGAATTTATATGTTGCAATAACTTTAAAATTATGCTTAAAGGGAAAGAGAAGTAGGTTGGGATGGGGCTATCTTTTATTTGACTGTATTCAAACTAAAATGGAAAAAAGGCTTTTAGAGATGGTATGATAAGGTAGTGCTGTCAAACTGCTGCCTGCCTGGGCAGTGCTGTCTGGAAGGTTGTAGACAGTTTAGAAAGGACAGCCACAGAATCCTTGGTGACAGGTTGAGAAGAGTACATAATGATACTGGTCATTATTAACTGGTTATATGCTAAAAGAAAGTGGGAAAATAGTGGTTTATGAAAAAGGGTTTAGAAACATATTCTCCCATTTCAAATTCTTACATTTAGTAAGGCTCTGTTTGCTACATAGCTAGGGCTTGTTCATTGTACAGGAAAATCTCAAGGACGAGTTTAAGTAATAAACAGAGCAATTAAACAAGGCTAAGACTAAATGGATTGACGTAGAACAATTGGGGGGGTGGGCAGGCAAGGAGAAAATGGATTTGAAATTTATCATCTGACCCACATCATAATGGTTTCATGAGAATAACTGTCATGAGTTGATTTTTTTGTTCCTCTAATCTAGAACATAGCATTTCAGTACAGGAATAATCTTTTGAAATCATCCAATGACTGTTTCATTTTCAAAAGAATGACCTTTTGTTCACTTGAGACTTCTCCAAAATCATACACATCTAATAGTATGAAAAGAGCTAGGACTAGAATCCAGGTTCCTAGTTCTTTTCTTTCTGTATTACTGAATTCTGAGAATTTGGTATTCCAAAATTATCATGAAATAAACTGAATATATAGGAAAATGCTTATTTTTGACAGAAAGAAACAGAAGCTCAGAAAGATAAAATAAAATATCCCAAATCATATGTTTGGCCTAGACCAGAGTCAGGCCTCACACCGGCTGGACCAAACAGGATTTTTCTAAAGAAATCAATGAAACCATAAATGTTATGTGTCTAGGCATAGAGTTCATTCCTTCAATCTACAGGTATTTTACTATATATGTTACATACAATATACTCTGCCAGTTACTATATAAAAGATTACAAGACTAAAAGATTCATTTTTGCAAAACTAGATTTTTATTTTGCCAGACTAAAAATTGAACACTCTCATTATCAGGGAAAAACATTCCATTTTGATGGTTGATAAGCTAGCAAGAAGTTAAGTTTTGGTGTACTATAATATTAGAAATATTTTTAACTTTCATCAAAGGATGGACTTCATTCAGATTATCTACAGTATTATTCTGTCCATCAGATGAGAAAACATTAAAAAGTCTGACAATACCAAGCTTTGTGAATCTTCAAAAAAACTAGAACTCTCATGCTCTGCTGTGGAAAGAAATGTTAAGTAATTCAGCTCTTTTAGAAAGCAGTGACAATATTTTATTAAAATTTAAAAAGTATGTACCTACAATCCAGCAATTTCATTTTTGTGTATATATGTTAAAGAAATTTGTTCTAAACTGTGATTCATGATCTTATTAGTGGATTGTGAAATCAATTAAGGGTTTGCAACAATTTTATTTATTTTTAAACAATTCTTTTAGTTGTTGATGAATCTTTATTTTATTTATATATATGTGGTGCTGAGAATCAAACCCACTGCCTCACACATGCTAGGCAAGCACTCTACCACTGAGCTACAACTCAACTCCAGCCCCAATTTTTTTAAAGAACTACCATATTTTTTTTTCTTTATATATATATTTTTAAATGAAACAGAACAGAAAATATCAGAGCAAGAATTTGTTATGGGTACACACCACACACACACACACACAAACACACACACATACATATATCCTTCCATATTAAATGTCATAGTGTGCTACCTAGATTCTTCATCCCCAGGAACTGAAGCATTCATTCTTTCAATTTCTAGGAGCATTGCCAGCCAAAAAGCTTTTAGTTGGGTCCCTCTTCAGGACTATTTTCAGGAAGAGAGCTACTTGCTCAAGGTCACATCTTCCTAGGTGCAATATAGTCAGTAATTGGTCAATAAAGGTATATAAGGGCCTAAATTCTTTTCCCTAATTCAAAATAATCTGAAGGATCACCCCAGCCAATGCAGGATCAACTCAGGCCATCAGTTATTGCCACTTCTTTACAGATCAACTTCTCCCCCTGCCCATTCCTACTTCCTTTACTTTCCTACAGGTGCTGATCATGTGACACTCTTCAATAAACTCCTGCACACAATGAGTCTATTTCCCAAGCAACCTAGCCTGTAATGATGTGTGCATGTATGGGATCTGAATGTAAAATCATTTCTCATTTTAAGTACTGGCCATAAAAGCTTGAAAACAACTGCATGTAAAGAAACTTTTATACCCAGTGACTCAAGAGGCTGAGGCAGGAAGATTTCGAGTTCAAAGGCAGCCTTAGCAAAAGTGAGGTGCTAAGCAACTCAGTGAGACCTCATTTCTAAATAAAGTATGAAATAGGGCTGGGGATGTGGTTCAGTGTCACATGCTCCTGAGTTCAATCTCCGGGACATACATACAAAAAGAAACTCTTATACATATTCAACAGGAGACACAACTAGGATAACTGGTTAGTAGCTCATAGTAATAATGATTGGATAGAAAAACAAATGCTTGTCCATAAGAGAACCTATGATAAGTTATACAGTAGAATACTATATAATAATTAAGATGAGTGAGATCTGCTATACCAACATAAAACAAATTCCCAAATTACAAGGCTGTACACTAACTTCACAATAGTAGTTAGCTCTAGAGAAGTAGCAAAGGAAATGGGAAGAGGTTGGGCTTCAACTACTGCATTGTACTGCTTTTTTAAAATGCATCTAACCTGGTGGAATGAGATGGACATCATTACCCTGGGTACATGTATGATTGCATGAATGGTGAATCTCTACACCATGTACAACCAAAGAATTGAAAGGTTGCACTCAATTTGTGTACGATGAATTGAAATGCATTCTACTGTCATATACAACTAAGTAGAACAAACAGAAAATTTTAAAAAAGAATATACAAGTATAAGGTAAGTATTTATTCAATAATATAAATTACAAATTAGGTTCATAAACCTCCAATTGAGCATTTTATTGCCTAATTTCTATGTAGGCAAAATAAAAGCATTAATGCTTAATTCGTGCCATTTTCCTAAAGATTCTGTAAATCAGTTGAAGTAGTGTCTGGCTTCTAATAAGTACTCAAGGAATATTAGTTATTGTTATTCTGCCTAACATATTTAAATTTTTTTGTAGTTGTAGATGGAGAGAATGCCTTTATTTTGTTTATTTTTATGTGGTGCTAAGGATCGAACCCCATGCCTCACACATGCTAGGCAAGCACTCTGCCACTGAGCTACAGCCCCATATCTGTTTTTTCCCCAAATTGCATCATTTATTCAACAAGCACTATTCAAGTCTGATTTGTTAGATATCATGTACATTTCTGAATAAAAAGATGAGACTCTGAAACCACTTTCTTTTCTATGGCTTTAAAAAATGCATCTAAACAAACTTGACAAAAGTATAAATTTTATTAAATGTATATGAATTTGTGGGTTTCTATTCAAAACTTTTATGCATGCTTAAAGTATTTAAAAATTAAATTTTTTCAATGAGTTATTACTGAAGAATAATTATATAATAACAGCAAAACATTTTAAACTTTTTCTATCCAGAAGTAGTAAAAAGACTGGCCACTTCCTCTTACACAAAAACTTGGTCAGAATTTAGTAGTTCATGGAGTATAGACATTCCAATTATGAATGTTTGATTTATTGTACTTTTTTTCTTCCACTATTTTTATCCAAAAACAAGGTCCATGTAATGAGAACAATACTGGAATCTTCTAGGAGTTTATCAAACTCTACTGACATTCTCTTTGAAGAGTTAACAGTAATTAAGAAGCAATATTGGGGCTGGGATTGTGGCTCAGTGGTAAAGTGCCCGCCTTGCATGCATGAGGCACTGGGTTTGATCCTCAGCACTACATAAATGTAAAATAAAGATATTGTGTCCACCTAAAAAAAAAATCAATATAGTGCCCAAGTCCCTGGGTTCAATCCCCAGCATCCAACAACAACAACAACAAGGAAAAGAATAGTCTTCACAATTTTCCATCAGTTCTGATAAAGAATTTCGTGTCAGATTTACTGGAATAAAATTTACATACAGTATCCAAGCAGAGTGCTCATACCTGTAATCTTAGCCACTCAGGAGGCTGTTAGAAGGATCCCAAGTTCCAGGCAGCCTCAGCAAATTAGTGAGACCCTGTCTCGAAATTGAATATAAATAGGAGTGGGGAGGTGGCTCACTGGTTCAATCCCCAATACCAAAGAAAAAATAAATAAATAAAAACTTTACATGTAGTGAAAATTCACTTTTAAAATAGAGAGTTTGAGCAGATGTTTACAGTTGTGAATCCCCATCATGATCAAGATATACAATATTTCAATCACCCCAAAAAGTTCCCTCATGCTCTTTGATCCTAGCCCTTGAATCACTAACTGGATTTTTATTTCCATAATATTGTTTTTTCTAAGATAGGAAGCAAACATGATCATAGAATATGTTGCCTCTTGAGTTTTTTTCCAGTTAGTATGAACTTTTGGTAATTGCCTAATGGTGCATGAATCAGTAGTATGATCCCTTTTATTGCTGAGTAGAATACCATTGTAAGAATGCGCTACAATTTGTTTACCCAGTCTCCAGTTGAGGGACATTTAAGATGTTTCCTATTTGAAGTCATTATAAATAGAGCCCCTATAGATGTTTGCATACAGGTTTTGGTATCCAAATGTATCTTTGTTGTCCTTGGGTAAATACCTAGAAAGAGAACTTTGTGGGTCCTATTATAAGTGTTTATTTAACTTTATAAGAAAGTGTTTGTCAAAGAGGTCATACCATATTGAATTCTCACAGTATTTAAGGTGGCAGTTTCAGTTGCTCCACTTGCTACTGTCAAGTTGATTTGGTTGTTTGGATTGCTATGTGTGTATATGTTCAAATTTCTTTAGCCATTCTAATTGATATAAGATGATATATCATTGTAGAGTTTTGCCAGGCACATACCTGGAATCCCAGCTCCTCAGGAAGCTGAGACAGGAGGATGGCAAGTTTGAGACCATCCTCAGCAACTTAGTGAGATCCTCTGTCAAAATAAAAAATAAAAAGGTCTAAGGAGGGCTGCAGTTATAGTTCAGTGGTAGAGCACTTGCCTAGCATGTGTGAGGCACTGGGTTTGATCTCAGCACCGTATGTAAATAAATAAATAAAATAAAGTCTATCAGCAACTAAAAATGAAATATATTTTAAAAAATGTCTAAGGACAATTATATTTTTAAAAATATCTGAGCTCAGTGGTAAAAACACCTCTAGGTTCAATACCCAGTACAAAAAAAAAAAAAAAAGA
>NW_026000229.1:15641043-15662709 GCF_001458135.2 Marmota marmota marmota | reverse complement strand
AAAAAAAAAAAAAAAAAGATAGGGGATGAGAAAAGCAATATACAAAGGTCATTACCATTGCATTGCTGGGTTTTCAAAACACTACTTTTTAAAAATTTTTTCTGGGGATTCAACCCAGACATCCTGCATGCTAAGTAAGCCCTGTAACATGGAGCTAAATCCCCAGCCCTTATTTATTTGATTTTTGAGACAGTCTCACCAAATGGCTCAGGCTGGATTGGAACTGTGTTCCTCCTGCCTTAGCCTCCCTATGCTAGCACTCTATCCCCAGCCCACACGCACTACCTTTTATATCATACAGGGCACTTGAAGTTCAAGTGAAACTGACTAAGTTGCATTAGGAAGACCAAGTCAGTAGATGTTAATGTTGTTATCCAAAAGCATATGTTAAAAAAAAAATAGATCTAAGGAACAAACTAAAAAAAGTAAGCAGAATAAGAATGTGGCCAGTAGTGAAACTATAAATTAGAGTAAGAAGAAGTTGTGGCTTAGGGTGAGTTCTCTGTTAGAATGTTTACTTGACCATTTATTTTACTTAGGTTTACTTTTATTTTTCTGAAGTCTTGTGTGGAGTTTAACAGGTTGCCTATGTAAATTTAATATGATCCACAAATCTGATATAGAAGCTTTTTATAAATACTGTACATATTTAAGGAAAAGCAGATTTTTAGATTGTTAGGGAGTCCAATACATAAAAGCAATTATATAAAACAAATCTTTACACCTACATACATAGTCTATTTATAAAGAACAACATGAATGTAAAATAGACAGTAACTGAGGATGAATAAGTTTTCCAATGTTAACAGGGAAGTGGAAGCACATTTGGAGGTTAGTCTATTAGTAGTTAAGGATGAAAGTTTAGGGAAGAATTAATAATGCTCAGGTTAATCGTTAGAACTAAGAAATTCAAAGGATTTAAATAACTGATTTGGGCAAACAAGGGTATTATCAAGAATGGACATACCTATGCTGCTACCTAGATTGGGTTAAAAGATATCTTGCAAAATAGACTTTACTCTTGTCACTACTTTGAAAAAGATGCATGGCCTAAGTGAGTGCACTGACTATGAAGCAAGATGTTGAGATGTTCCAGATGTTAAGCAGCTGTAGAGTTAAAAAAAAAAAAAGTCACTTTCTGGGATTGGAACAGGAAGGAAACTAGTGATGTATGTTTCATTTGTGAAGAAACTGCACCTTGGAACCAATATTATTAGCTTATAATTCCCAGGAAACTTTTATATGGGGGAACTAAAACGCCTCAGCAATTTTAACTGGGGCCTAGTTAAATTCCTTGAAATGAGAAGTTACTGTGCAATTTTTTTTCAAGAACTACGTAGCTGTCTCTGAGAAACTTCTGTAAAAAAAAAAAAAATCTATGAGGCTGGGGTTGTGGCTCGGTGGTAGCACACTCATCTGACATGGGTGAGGCACTGGGTTCGATCCTCAGTACCACATAAAAATAAACAAATAAAACAAAGGTCTTTTTAAAAAGTCTATAACTTCAGAGGGAACAGGAAAGGGAGTTTTTTGCCTTAGATGAAGACTTGAGCAGAAGACCTGGGCACAAGTAGTTTTGGAAGGACTGTTTTAATTTTTGTTTTGTTTTACTTTCTTTTGTTTGTCCTCCCTCCCTGCCCCACATACTCTTATTTTATTCATAACTGAGATACTACTAAGATATTAACAAGTCCTAATTGGAATTTTGGAATACTGGCAGGGAGGTTGGGGGATCTTGATGTTTCATCTTCTGTTAAACTTTTCCCTTCAACTCCAACTACATATCAGCCATTCCCCGCTTTTGAGTATTTTATAATCAAAACTAGAGTCATTCGAAGGACTTTTCAGACCTTTCATTATATTGCCTTCTATTCATTTTGTGAATAGTTGCCCCAGTTCTTAACTACATAGCTTATAACAACCTATACAACCTCCACATTTAGATAGAAAGATTGTTATCATCATTATCAGAATCATGTAGGTGTTTATATATGTCCACATAAGTAGACATTTACAAAGGAAATTCCAAACATTCCCTTTCCTCAATGAACAAGTAACAACCTTGACACAAGACAATTAGTTTATACCGCAGATTTCCTGTCTCCCATTTACATCTTAATCTGAATCTCACACCCTGAAACCTCAAAAGAAATTGCACAGGACTACATACCTTATTGCTACTCCATAAGTGATGATCGACTGTTGTTATTTCATTAGTCTTCATAATTCTCAGATTATAAAGTTGGCAATCATTGATTTAGATGATTACTTGTACTTCATCTACTTTTCTGGAAAACTAAATATTAGAGTCCCTTCAGGAACCATCTTCCTCTTCAGTAAAAAACAGGGTTCCTTCGAGGTAGCAACTCAGAACATTTAGATTTTTTTTTTTTTGGTTTGTTTTAAAAATCAATTTTCTAGAAGACCTTCCTGTAAAAGTTACATGGAGTACTCTTTCCCCTAATCTCTTTTTTCTTTGCTGTCCTCTAGGGTTTACAACAGAAACAGTTATGTTACAATTGTGGGCAAGGTTTTGCAATAGAATGGCCTTGAAATAGAATACTGTCCACTGGAAAATTTAGGCAATCAAAATGGAATAAATGCAACCACACCTGTTAGACTTTATGAATTTCTTCTTATAAAGAAAGCTATGGCCTTTTCTGAAGAATGCTGCTCCCTAAGTGACCATGCACCCACTCTATCATGGAGCTCTCACTTGGTGTTCACATTCAGTCCTAACTCTGTAACTAAGACAACCCTAACATCTACAAGTGTTGCTGTAGTTGCTAAAAGGCAGCTGCAGAAAATATGTGTGTGGCTACTTGCTCTCAACCACAGGGTTGGTCATTTCTCTTAAAAATGTCAAAATCATTGGCGGCATATCAACTCTAAAATTTTACTGTAAATGTCTACCTACTTAAACTACCTCAGCATGTGAATTAATCAGGTGCAGTAGTAGAACATTTAGATTTTTCGTTTTGTTTTGTTTTAAAAATCAATTTTCTAGAAGACCTTCATGTAAAAAAAAAAAAACCAAAGCTGGTTTCTGAAAAATGTGTTGTTCACTGGTATGAATTTTTTCCCCCTTAAGAGGGTTCATTACTCAGACCACAGACGTCTTACTAGGTTTCAGTTTGTTTTTATTCTCAATTTTGATTCTGATACGAAATTGAAATGACAAATAGCAACATGTGGGCCACCCTGATACACGGAAAATTCTCCTTAGCCTGCACATGACTCATGATAACTGTGTAGTATGTTGTCATTAGAACTGCTTATCTGACATCTCAAAACATTTTGTAAACATAGTATATCCACTTAAAACCAGCCTAATGAAAGGAACTTTCCAGTATTTTTCTCCATGCCCACATATATAAGATCACTTTTCAATGTGAAAACTTGAAGAAGGATTGTTTTAAACTTTTTTCAGCAGTTGTGGGTAAATGGCAAGGGTTCTAATAAATGTCACAAGCCAGTGGCTAAGTTCACCAATGTGGTTTTCCTAACCACACACAAGTGTGTTCAGGCAATCATTGGTCTCATGATCTATTAAACAGGTTTAATTGTGTACTGGGACAATATTTTAGGATAATTAGTTGAAAAAAAAAGCCTCAGAATAAACATGATTCCAGAGTAATAGGATGCCCTTTCATCTTTCTTTTAGATTTTTTCATATGTAAGTCTCTGGGGTTCTTGACTGGTTGGAATAACTTACTTCAGGTGATCTTTGCATTAGTTTAATTTTTCTATGAATTAAGATTTTTTTAAAAGTAGTTTAATGGAAACTCATGCACTGAATAAGCTGTTATCAGCACACTTTAATGTTCCTGTGGAGCACTTGAAGCTCATGAGTTAAATCAAACTGTTAAGTAGCATAAAATGATTGTTCACCTATGTAACAAGACCAAAGGTTGATGTAAGTTTGACCTAAATATGTAACAACAACAACAACAAAAAAAAAAGTCTTGGATTTGTGGCAGCATCTAGATGACACAAAAAAAAGTAGAGACTTGGTGAGTATTCAGTTCTAGTTATTTTGAAAAATGGGAAAAACTAATTTGAACTTTGTGGTCTAAATTATTTGGTTTGGGCTAGACTCTTTGGGTTTGATTCCTTGCATTCTTCTAATGCCTTTGCTCAAAAAAATGTGACAATATGTTCCATGTTGCTGACAATTTTAATCACAAAAAGAAAGCAAGGAAGAGTATCTATTGCAGTCTTTAGCAGGAATAAGCAAGCAAGCATATTTTTAACATCCATTACAAAGCAAATGTAGTCACTCAATTTGCAGGAGAGAAGAATCTATCAAACACTAAAATTTATATTTTGTTTTTCATAGAGTGAAAAAAAAACTTTATTTGGAACTTGATTTTAAAGCCTTTAATAAAAAGGAGCTGGAATTCAGCTTTTGTAAAAGCCAATGATTCTTAAACTAAAAGTTGCTTGGCTTATCCTTAGATTTATAATTCAAAATATTCCTGGGTTTCTGGCTTGGTTCAGAAAAACAAGCACCATGTACATTTTCTGAATTAGAAGCCTAAAAAAAAAAAACTACTACTTTTCTTAATTACACTGCATTTTATAAGATTACTCCTTCTAAAATTAGCTTTATGATGGTAAACAGCTGTATGAAAAGTGAAAATTTTAGGGATTCATCTGGCTATTTCAGATATAAAAATTCAACTACCTCTTTCATTTTTAAATCAAATGTATTTTACAATTGTGTAAGATAAGCAACACTTTAGTACATTAAAAGGTATTTAAGTCTCATGTGCATGAGGATTTTTTTTTGGTGCTACATGTTAGAAATCTAAAAATAGACATACTGTTCATTTTTAAACAGGAAGATTTTGTTCATGATCTTACAAGGATTCTCAGAATGAGAACTGAACTCACAGTTTCTAAGCAAAGTTTGCCTTTGGCCAGCAGAGACTGTTAGAGGTCCTATTGTATCTTTATCTAAGCTGACAATATTTTGTCTTTTTCTTACAAAATTATTTAACACAATAAAAATAAGTTTTGTCAAGTCAAGCATGGTGGTGCATGCCTGTAACCCTAGTAGTAAGGCAACCAGGGAAGCTGAGGCAGGAGGATTACAAGGTTCTAGGCCAGCCTGGGTAACTTAGTGAGACCCTGTCTCAAAATTTAAAAAAATAAAGAAAAGAAAAAGATAAAAGACTGGAGATGTAGTTCAGTGGTAGAATGCCCCAGTGTTCAATCCTCATACAGACAGGCACACGCACGCACACACAGCCAAACAAACCAAAACAAACTGTCAAACTGCTTCCCAGAGTGTTTATATGATAATGCATTGTTATCAAAAATGTATGAGAATGTAAAAGAGAATTCAGTTGCTCCCTGTTTTCACCAGCACTTGATATTGTCACTGTTTTATTCTAGTTTTTCTAATAAGTGTAATAGAATCTTATAGTGGTTTTAATTTGCATTTCTCTAATGAGTAAGGATGGTAAGGAACTTTTTTGGGCCTGTTTTTCACCTATGTCTCTTCTTTGGTGAAGTGTTTATTCACATCTCTTGCTCAGTATTTTATTGGGCTGTTTGTCTTCTTATTGTTCAGTTTTGAGCGTTCTTTACATATTCTGACATTTGTTAGATATATGATTAGCAAATATATTTTTCTTCTCTACAAGTTGTCTTTTCATTCTAGTAACAATGTCTTTCACAGAACAAAAATTTCATTTTGATGAAGTCCAAATTATCATTTTTCTTTTATCGGTCATTTTTTGATTTTGTATCCAATAACTCTTTGCCTATCTATATTTTTTTCCTATATTTTATTCTAAATGTTTTATTTAGGCCTACATAGTTCATTTTTCATAACAATCTTTGTCTTTTAATTGGAGTGTTTTATCCTTTTATATTTAATGTAATTATTAATATATTTGAATTTGTTCCTACCATCCTATTTTGTGCTTTTCCCTTGTTCCTTCCAGTTTTTTTTTCTTCTTTTGAGTGTATATATACGTCTTTTGAAATTTTTTTCTCCCTTCAATTTTTCCCTCTCTACTATTTTGTAATTTATACTCAATTTTTGCTTTTTTTTTTCATGCTAGTCATGTTATAAATGTAAATCCTTGGGCTATACCCTAGACCTGAGTCAGATTTGTGTTTAAATAAAGCCCTTCGGGTGATTTCAGTGCTTGCATACTTATTAGTTTTATCCTTCTCCCAGGCAACACAAACTCCTTAGATAGTTTAATTCCATTTACTGCCTTCCAAATAGTTACTGTTGTCTTGTATTTTAGGTCTTCTTTAAAAAGCCCTGTAAGATGTTGCTATTTTATACAATAAAGATTTGTTTAGCTTTACCCATATTTATCATTTCCTTTGCTTTTCAATGATTCACTTTTTCTTTTCTTTCTTTCTTTTTTTGAGATGAGGGTCTAGCTATGTTCTCAGGGCTGGTCTCAACTTTTACCTCAGCCTCCTAAGTAGCTGGAAATACAGGTATGCACTATTGCACCCTATTTTCATTCTGGGTTTTTAAGCCTTTCATCTAGGTTCACTTTCTTTTTAGGTAAGTGCATTCTCTCACTTTCTTTTTGGATAGCTATTTATTTCTGGGAATAAAATTCTAAGTTAGCTTTTTTCCCCCCCTTGTTTTCTTTTTTCTCTCTCTCCTGAGTAGAAGGTAACAGTCTGTTTCTGAGATTATCTTTTGGTATTTTGTTGTTTCACTAGGTTGTGTTTAAGAAGGTTTTTTAAAAAATTGGTTTAGTTGTTTTTGTTGTTGTTTTAAATACAGCTTGAAATTTGGTGGACTTTTTAAACTTGCATTTTTGTACAGATGGGTCCTAGAAAACTCTTGGCTATTATCTCTTCAAATATTGCCTACACATTGTTTTCTTCCTTCTCTCCTTTCCATAAATCCAATTAGATGGATAAATATTAATGGTCTTATTATGCTCCATGTCTACTTACTACTCATTCATGTTTTGCTTATTCTTGTTTCCCTTTACTATAGGCTGGATAACTTCTATTGTCATATCTTTTGCTTCACTAATTTTCTCTTCACTTGTGTCTAATCTACTCTCATGCTTGTCCATTATGTTATTGATTTCAGTTATTGTGTTATTTATTTCTGTAAGTTCTATTTTTTAAAATCTTCTGGGCTATTTTCTATTGTTTCCTGTTTTGAATAAGTGTTTTCCACTTTGTTTTATTTCTTAAAAATAATAAAGATAATTTTAAAAATAAAACAAATTTTCACCTTTTACATCTGACAATTCAAATATCTGAAGGCTTTGTGGATGTTTTCTGTTGATTGCATTGGATGTTGTTTCTAGTGGTCCCCCATCCCCAACATACAACCTTTCTTTGGTGTTTAGTGTTTGTTATTATGAGCTGCTCACTTTCCTAAGAAAATAACTTGTGGGTTATTGAGGTACATTCCTCTAGAGAGGATTTGTATTTGCTTCTTCCATGTACCTGGGGCTACTTACTCAACTTGTAGTAATAGCTTGAAGCCTTTAAGGACCTGTTTGCCTATAGTTCATCACCAATCTTTCATGGTCAGCACTTTTTGGTCCTTAATTCTAAGTACTATAGGAGCTTGCAATCCTCTGACAATGAATGACTATGTAGGATTTCATCCTCCGCCAAAGGGTCTCATCTTTATAGGGAGAAGTATCTCTTACAGGAATCTCCAAGGCCTAAGCTTTATCTTCTGTCCTAGGTCCCTCTCCCCCATGAAACTAAAGCTAAAGTTCACCAGGTTGAACAAATAGCATTAGGGCAAAGTGATCTCAGGCTCCTAGCATCGAATAACTCCAGGAGCATCATTTTAGGTGAACAGAGTATAAATGTTCACCAGGTTGAACAAATAGCATTAGGGCAAAGTGATCTCAGGCTCCTAGCATCGAATAACTCCAGGAGCATCATTTTAGGTGAACAGAGTATAAATGGTGCCTCTTGGTTTTGTATGTGTGTGCACTGTTTTCCATTTATATGTCTCCTTCACCTCTCTTTGGCCCAGTAATTCTCTCCCTCCCTTCCTTTCTTCCTTCTTTCCTGACCATGCTTCAATGCTTCTGAGTTTAGGATTTTCAAAAATCCAGCTTTCTCAGTTGTTTCCAGTGGAAGGTGCAGTCTGAATTACTAGCCAGTCATATGCCTGAAAACAGAACTTTCAAATCTAACTTGATATACCTTACAACTTAGAAAAATATCTGACATCCTAATTTGTTCAAATAATAATTACCCCTTTTCTGGCACTAAAGCTTTAAGTAGGAATAGATTGATGAAATTGGAAAGAATCAATAGTTTCTTGCATTTAACTGTCCCCTCATGAATGTTAATTAACGCGTGTGTTAGATTTACATTGAAATACCAAAGTACCTCAAAGGTTTAATAGTGACCACAAATTTTTAAAATGTTTCTCAGAAAATGAGTATGTTAAACTAGAATCACGTGTGTCTGTTGCATAGAAAGTTCTGTCTCCATAGTTACACTAAAACACAACATGTACAAAGAGGAAATGTCTTTTGGTGGTTGATAAGCTAAAAGGAAGTGACTCTTGTACTACAGTATTAGGAATCTTTGTAAACTTTTGCTCAAAGATGGAAGGTTTCAGATCCTCCTGTACTAACTCTTGCTCATAAAAGTAGCTGTGGAAAAACTACATGTGTCATTATTGCTAAGACTCAATGTATTGATGTCACATAGAAAATCAGAATGTAGAGACCCTTTTTTGTGGTTTAACTCTCTCTGTTATTTACAGTATTTGCTCTGAAGTGAAATACAATAAAGTTTATTTAATTAAAGGGAAAGAAAATCTATTTTAGCCCAATGTGATATTAGCCCCATTCCCCACTTAGAAAAAATTATTTAAAAACACGTATCAAATCATCCTTGGAGACCATAGGGTCCAATTGTGCTTAGCATACAGTAGATATTTAATAAATGTTTGTTGAACTAATTAATTAATGAACAATATACAGTGGGTCATCAATTTTAAAATATAGCATAATAGTGACTAAAATACTGACTCAATGCTGCTATGAAAGAACATGCAATGAGAAGGATGCCTGGGATTCAGTTCCCATCTAGGGCTTTCTAGCGCTATGGCCATAACTGCTCAGGGCCCTGGTTTCTTCATCACTTGCCCTATTCTTGGGTCAAACTGAACTTCCACTCCCTGTACATGTTGCATGATTTCCCAATTCAGTGTCCTTGTCCTTAAAATTATCTAAAATACCCTTCCCCCATCACTGCATGGCTAACCTATCTAGCCAAGGCATCCTATTTTCCATAATCTGCCTAGTGCAAATATACCCCACCAAGCTCCCTTAACACTACCCTGGTTAGAAGTTATTTTTGCTCCAATCTCAGATATCATCCTTTTTCTTTTTAACTCATTTAATACATTGGTATCATTTAATATTTGATAAGCTTATGTTCTGATCTTTTATGACACTATCTGTGTTATTCCTCTGCTAGACTGGAAGTTCATGAAGGTAGAGCCCACAGAACTTGCTTTATTTTTTGTATCCCTCCATAACACCTAGCCAACTACATTAAAGATTATGTGTTCAGTAAATATCTGCTGAATCTGAAAGTAGGGCATAATAATGCTTTTCTTGCTGAGGATAGAGGGTTTGTCAGATGATAGCTTGAGGCCATTTCCAGCTTTTAGACCAATGACTGTGGAGCATTGATGGGGAATGCTGGATATAAATAAGTAAGGAAAATTTTATGAGCTATTTATCCATTAACAGGAAAAGGAAAGAGAATAATGCTTGAGTGGATCAGAGCCCATTTAAAGCAGAGATGGAGAAGGAAATGGATGATGCAAGAAGAGAAAGAGACAAAGCAAGATTGGTCTAATCATTTTTTTGAAAGTTATTTTCTCAACTGCATTTTTGAAAGACTACACATACCTGGGTACAGCTGGCATATTTGTGTCCCTGATTTTGAGAAAGTCCCTGAGGACTTGAGTCAGATGGTGAATTACATTTTTAAAATACAGTTAATTATGTTGAGTGAAAGAAGGCGGACACAAAACAAGACATACTGATTCCTTTATTATGAACTTTAGAAACAGAAAAGCTAACTTGTGGTGATAGAAGTCAAAAGGGTAGTTACCCTGGCAGGGTCCT
Source organism: Marmota marmota marmota (assembly GCF_001458135.2). Taxonomy (NCBI): domain Eukaryota; kingdom Metazoa; phylum Chordata; class Mammalia; order Rodentia; family Sciuridae; genus Marmota; species Marmota marmota. Next base: position 15,652,591 of record NW_026000229.1, on the reverse strand, counting down.
GACTTATAAAGTTCACAAAGGAACTCTGGAGATGTGGGTAATAGTCTATATTTAGATCTGGGTGGTGGTTACATGGTGCTACTCACGTAAAAATATTTTAAGTTGCACACTGAAGATTTATGAACTCTACTGTATGTAAGTTATGCCCCAATTGAAAAAAAATGCAGTTAACAAATCTCATTGTCCCCATCACTGGTGAGCAGATAGATAATAGATGAAAGTTAAATAGTATGTTTCCTGCAAAAAATAAAGTACACTTTTTAAAATTCCAGAGTTCTCTCTGGGAACCTGTGACCAGATGGCTCTCATAAATAATGCATCAAAATATGGTTAGGACTAGAAGAATTCATGATGTGTGATAAAAAGAAAACAACCAGTGATTGCATAGTTTACTCTTTTTGACTTTCATTGCTATTTTTTGGAAGAGCCAGGATCACCAATGGTCACGCAGTAAGAGTGGGAAAAGGAGGAGACTCACTGGCTCTGAAACCTTGAATAACTCCAAGGGTTTCGGGCACTGGATGTTTCCTCTGTTAAATGGAAAAATATTTTATCTGGTCAAAGATATGGGACAGGATCAAGTGATCTAAGACTCCTTCCAGCTCTTAAAATTTTTGGCTTATGAAAATGGAACTATGAGGAACTGCGGTTATAGCTTTCATATTATTGAAAATGGGATGGAAAAATAAGTCATGTTTAAAATCTGTAATAATAGGAAACAAACAATGTAGATGGCTATGCCAAATAGTAAAAGAAAACATCTTTCCAAACACTCTGAGCTATCTGGAACCATTTGCTGTTATTCCCTGGGGACTTTTCCAGCCCTCAGCAAAGTCTTTACCTAATAATGCTTAAATTAAAAGTAAAAGAAAAAGAGAGACACCCAGCAACTTGGGAGGCTGAGGCAGGAAGATTGCAAGTTTGAGGCCAGACTCAGAAACTTAACAAAGTCCTCAGAAACCTAAACAAGACCCTATCTCAAAATAAAAAGTAAATAAGTAAAAAAGACTGGGGATGTAGCTCAGTGGTAAAGCACTCCTGGATTCAATCCCCTGTACTGGGGTAAGGGGAGGGAGAGAAAGGGAAAAGTACAAGGAAAAAAATTAAAAAAAAATAAGGGAATAGTTTTAGATTTAAATAGAAGAAAGCATTGTATGGTAAGTTTTTCCCTTGTGGGTTCACATTTATGGAGAATAAATTCATTGCAAAAAAAAAGTCTTTTGTAAAATGTATGAGCAAAGGAGCACTAGTTTAGCTCAAATAAAATCTCACAGATAAGAGGAACTATGTGGCATTATGTCTCCTTTCAGTACTAGTCAGTGAGCATAATCTCCATTTTTCTAAAAAGGCAACTGAAGCTCAGTGAGGCTCAATGACATATGACTGGGAAGAGAACTGAGAGATAAAAAGCCAGTACAATCAGAGACATGAAAAATTGTGCACTAGATGTGTAATATGAATTGAAGTGCACTCTGCTATCATGTATATCAAATTAGAATAAATAAATTAAAAAAAAAAAAAAAGCCAGCTCTCAGGCTTCTGATTGGTTGTTTCCTTGGCTGCACCACACTGCCCCTTATGGTTCCTTTTGCATTGACCTGAACTCCAGGGAGGACATTCATTGTCTTTTGTTGTTGCTGTTCTTGTTTGGGGTACTGGGGATTGAACCCAGGGGCTTTACCACTGAGCTGCATCCTCAATCCATTTATTTACTTATTTGTTTGTTTATGTTTTTTTTAATATTTATTTTTTAGTTATAGGTGGACACAATGTCCTTATTTTACTTTATCTGGTGCTGAAGATCAAACCCAGTGCCTCACGCATGCTAGGCGAGCATTCTACCTCTGAGCCACAACCCCAGACCTTTATTATTTATTTTGAGAAAGGATGGGCTAATTGCTTAGGGCCTCACTAAGTGGCTGAGGCTGGCCTCAAACTTTCGATCCTCCACCCTCAGTCTCTTGAGTCACTGGGATTACAAGCATTCATCACCTCATCCAGCCACTATCATTTGTTTTAAAAGCAATTACAGAAGTGGGAAGCTAATGGTCTATAGGAGTCAAAAGGCAATTCCACTTATAAGTGACTGAATAATCTTGAAAAATCATTTAATTTCATTGAGCCTCAGTTTCTTTATCTGAAATAGCACCTGCCATTGAAGCAGAGATCATCTGAAGTAACCTAAGAGAAAATTACCTAAATGGTAAACCAAAATATGTTTATTATTATTTTTTAAATATTTATTAGTTGTTGATGGCCCTTTATTTTATTTATTTGTATGTGGTGCTGAGAATCAAACCCAGTGCCTCACGCATACTAGGCAAGGGCGCTACTACTGAGCCACAACCCTTGCCCCCAAATATGGTTATTATAATGAAGAAATCTATACCTACATAGTGAATTAAGGAATTAGTGATTATGAAACAATATACCTGATAAAAATGCTCTATGTGAATACATGTTAAGCAGCATTGCCATTAGTACCCATAAAATAAATGATCCTATAAAAGAAATGTCCTTTGTTTATTATAGCAGTCTGGCATAATCACTTTGAATAAAACTCCAAAGAACCATCCCTAATGTGTTGATGCTGGTTGTAAAAAGAACCTCTACCGAGGACGAATGTCTCTATGCCCCCTCCATACTTTACATTATCAAGCTTTTAAAATTTGTGAAACTAGTAGGCAAAACCAATGTCCTTGTGTTTGTTTTTATGTTTCATTTTTTGAGACAGGGTCTTGCTAAATTGCCCAGGCTGGCCTCAAACTTGAGATCCTCCCACCTCCTGAGTTGCTAGGATTATAGGCAGGCACCACTTTGCCCAGCTGTCCTATTGCATTGAGCCACATCCCCAGCCCTATTTGTTGTATTTTACTTAGAGACAGGGTCTCACTGGGTTGCTTAGCGCCTCGCTTTTGCTGAGGCTGGCTTTGAACTCGTGATTCTCCTGTCTCAGCCTCCAGAGCCGCTGAGATTACAGGCTTGCTCACCACGCCTGGCTATCCTATTGCTTTTTAATTTGCACTTTCTTAATTATAAGTGAGGCTTGTTGTGTATTCATCTTTTTATTGGAAATGTAAATTTGGAAAGCTACTGGACAGTACCAAGTAAAATTTTAAGTGCACATGCCTTTAAAACCAGAAATTCCATTTTTCTTTTCTTTCTTTTTGGGTACCAGGGATTGAACCCAGAGGTACTTAACCACTGAGCCACATCCCCAACTAGTTTTTATTTTTTACTTAGAGACAGGGTCTCACTGTGTTGCTTAGGGCCTTGCTAAATTACGAGGCTGGCTTTGAACTTGTGATCCTCCTACCTCAGCCTCCCAGCTGCTGGGATTATAGGCATGCACCATTCCACCCAACAGAAATTCCATTTTTCAATAGCTCCCTTAGAGGAAAAAAAGATCATGCATATATGCACACAGAGGTATGTCCAAGTGTTTTCTCTGCAGTGTGGTCTAAAGTAGCAAGTAACTAAAAAAAAAAAAAAAAATTAAAGAAAAAAAAATAACCATCAAGATAAACTGGAATATGCAAACCATGACAAAGTATGACTTCAAAAATAGTGATGTTTCAACATGAGGGAAAAGCACATTGCAGAACAATATGGACAATATAACACTACTTGAAGAAGAAAAGGAAAACTATATATTTCTATATACATATGTAAATGACATGGAAATGTCTTGCATGTTTCTTAACTGAAGACCGGTTACCTAGGGGAAGGAAACAAATTGAGCAAGTGGCCCAGGGAGAGTTTTGCATTCTCTGTATTGTTTGAATCTTTAAAGCAAGAATGTATTTTGTATTACTTGACCAATTAAAAATATGTAGTTAAAATAAATAATAGGCTAGGGTTGTGGCTCAGAGGTAAAGTGCTCGCCTAGCACACGTGAGGCACTGGGTTCGATCCTCAGCACCACATGAAGTAAAATAAAGACATTGTGTCCACCTATAACAAAAAATAAAAATTAAAAACAAACAAACAAATAAATAATACTGGGGCTGGGGTTATGGCTCAATGGTACAGTGCCTGCCTAGCATGCGTGAGGCACTGGGTTCGCGCCTCAGCACCACATAAAAGTAAATAAATAAACAAACAAATAATAAAGGTATTGTGTCCATCTACAACTAAAAAAAATATTAAAAATGATACTAAATGCTAGACTATAAAGTCTTAAAGAGAGGATGTTATTAGTTCTGTATGAATAACTTCAGGGTTATAGAAATTTCTTGGATTTTCTAGGATTGCAAAATAAGAGTGAGTCCAATTACAGCTGAATTTATAGGATACCTGTCATTCAAGTAAAGAGTAAAAAATGTACACAAGAATCAAAATCATCTAAAATGCCTGCATATTTGATATTATGGAGAAACTGACTGATTTCGTGTTCACTTTTAGTTCAGGTATCAGATAGATAAGACTAAGGTTGATCTTCCATGTTACTGGTTTTAATTTACTTAAACAATTGTTGTGTCCTTTATTAATATTTTACATCAACCAGAGTTGATATCAGTGAAGTGGACTCTCCTTTTTGGCATTAGTTTTTTTCACTTTGTCACAGAAAAATGTGAAAAAGAGAAAAACATTGAAAGTTATAAAGAAAAAGATGTAAATCTGTCATCAAAAATAAATACTGTTAACAATTTAGGTGGTTTTCCCTTTGAATACAGGTGTTCACAGAATTGGGTTAATATTGTACATATAGTTTTGTGTCCTTGCTTTTTTTCAATTAACATCATATTTTAAGCATTTCTGCATATCGTCACAGAGTCTTCAAAAATGTTTATTATGGCATAATATTTCAAAGGACTTATACATCATGATTTATCTATTATAGGAAATATAACTTGTTTTCATTTTTTTTACCATTATATTTAAATCTGTGAAGAACATCCTTGCATGTAATTCACTATTCCACCTTTGATTATGTCCCTAGAATGTATTCCTAGAAATGGGATTATAGGATTGGCAGTTATTTTCTATTTCCAGCCCCCGTACCCCCTCAACATAAAAAAAAGCAAGCCAGGCACCGTGACACATGCATGTAATCCCAGCAGCTCAAGAGGCTGAGACAGAAGGATTGTGAGTTCCAAAGCCAGCCTCAACAATTTAGCAAGGTTTTAAGCAACTCAGAGAGACTCAGTCTCTAAAATATTTTTTTAATATAAAAAATAAAAAAGGCTGGAGATGTGGCTCAGTGGTTAATCCCCAGTACCAAGAAAAAAAAAAAAGTACAAGTTGCAGAACAATGTAGGCAATATAACACCTTTCCTCATTCTGCTTGGTGTCCTTATTGATTATATATCTCCAGAATCCCTTGCCCCTTTAACTTCCTTCTGTCAATGCGGTGGCACCAGCAGAGATCAGAGGCCTAGAAGAGCAAGGTCTGGGTATTTCTGTCACTCTCTTCCTGTTGTGAGGCAGTAGCTACATGCACTTCCCAGCCCCCAGCCCATCCTCCTTTCTGGAAGGTCCTTCTTCCACAGTTCCAGCTCTCACTGGATTCCATAGGATCATTTCCTCTCTTTGTTTCTGTAAACTCAGGAGTAGTCAGAGCTTCCCACTGTTATTTTTCCCTTGCATACTCCCTTAACTCAGCCTATCCAGCTACCCATCTGTAAATAGTTCTTTTATTTAAGTCTGTTCATTTGAGCCATCCTGGGTAAATCTTTTTCCTTCTGGCATCCTGACAGACACAGGTTAAAGAATATAAACTTTTTTTCTTTTTCTAGGCTGGGGATCAAACCCAGGGCCTCACAAATGCTAGCAAGCACTCCACCACTGAGTTCAGGAGTAAAAACTTTTAAAATACATTTTGAAACATGTTCTTGATTGCCAGACATGGTGGCACATACCTGTAATACCAGAGACTCAAGAAGTTGAGGCAGGAGGATAGTAAATTCAAGGTCAGTCTTAGCAACCCTATCTCAAAATAAAAAAATAAAAAGGGTTGGCACTGTAGATCAGTGATATAAGTGCCCCTGAGTTCAATTGCCTGTGTGTGTGTGTGTGTGTGTGTGTGTGTGTGTGTGTGTGTGTGAGAGAGAGAGAGAGAGAGAGAGAGAGAGTTTTTTTTTTCTGGATATTGACAAATTACAATGCAGAAAGGTCATATCTGTTTACACTCTCATTAGTAGGCATAAAAACCAACTGAGATGGGCTCTTAAAGTTTCAATAGATATTTGAGGGCATTCAGTTTCCTGTTATCTGGTGCCCTCTTCTCTGATATCACTCATAGACGAAAGCTTCTGCCATAGGCCATCTAAAGACAAGTCATGCATGACACTGGCAATAATATTTAGATATGCAGTTTTGTATCATTTATAAACCTGAAACTCACAGTGCAAGGGGAGACCCTGAACTATATTTTGAAAATAACTTCTTTGACATTTGTGTATAGGGAAGAACAAATTGTACCTAGGCTCACAGAGTATAGTGTGGTTTGGGAATGTCAGCTTTTTATGCAGCGTACAGCTAAACTCTAGCCCAGGAAACCAGGGGGCAGGATCCAGCGCTGTTGCCATTAAGAACTTAACATACCTATCAGAAAAGAATTCCCACACCATTTCCCTAGCACTGGCTTTTTTAAGAAAACAGTTTGCAGGTGCATGAATCACAAAAAGGAAAAATAATCATGAGACATCTCTTTGCTCTTCTTTTTCTCAATTGAGAAGCAACTATTGGCATTTTACACAATGGGATTTTGGCTGAGTCAAATCAGGTGAATATAGCCTCACTTTTTTCTTGTTTTTATTTTTGTATTACAAAAAAATGTGACACCTAGTGGGCAGGACATGAAAATGCCTTTATGAGAGATGTGAGTTCAGAAGAATATCCAGGTAAATGATATTCAAGAACTACCTCAATATTTAATTCTGCAAAAGTAGTCTTATTAGGGAAGTACCCACAGCCAGGTAGCAGACCAAAGGTTGAGACAAATTGGGCAACTAAGATACATTATTATCAGATATTCTATAGTACTTAATTTTATTTTCAAAGACCTTTCAACATAAAGTTTCCTTCTTTAACACTAAGTATAGTCTCTCCCCCTAGCCTGTGGGCTCCCTAAGGGAAGAGGCTGCTCTGGTTTCCTCCCAGCACAAGCCCTGGGTTTAGAGCATAAAGAATAAGTGCTTGGTAAAACTGATGAACTGAACTGATCTGAACAACTATCCCAAGAGGTGGGATCATTTCTGATTTTTTTTTTCTGAGTGAAGAAACAAAAGATCAAAGAGTGGAGAACATTGCCTTTTAGTTAAATAAGAGCCATAGACCATGAGGGAAATCCCCTTGCTCATCTAAATGCCCGTCAGCCTTCCCCCGGTGGTTTGACTTAGAAGCAGCCATCGTAATTCTGTTGCTAGGGACCCTTTTGGGAGGTCATAAGTTGTCTACTATAGGGGAGTCAAGGCTCCAGAGGGAGGCCTTCTTTAGGTCCTCCATGATAAGTTACTTGGTACCATTCTTCATTTCCATCTCACAATGGACTTTTCAGTTTCTCATTTCAGTTCTCATAAATCACATGCTTAATGAAATCCTTGGAGTGTAGATGGGAAAATACACTCCTTTAGCCAAGGAACTCATAAATCCTAAGTTGTCTCTGGCCAGGCTTTGTCTTTGGAAAGCACCTTATGAGAAGTCCTCACCACACCACACAGCATGTAAAAGGGTAACAAATCCAGAAGGTAATCTGGGCCAGTGTTTCTCAAACTAAGGTTCATGGACTCCTAGGAGTTCTGCCCGATGAGTTCTTAGTTCTAGAAGTTATCTTTTGTGATGTTAGAGTTCCTTCTATGATCATCTACAGTTAATATAAACATTTTCTGGACCACCTGGCTAGCTACCACAAAAGTGGATTTTATTTATTTATTCACTGGAGATTAAATCCAGAGCTTTGTGCATGATACTAAGCATGTTCCCTACCACCAAGTCACATCACCAGCCCACTCATAAGTAGATCTTTAAAAAAACATTTTTTTTAGTTGTAGATGGACACAATGCCTTTATTTATTTATTTTTATGTGGGCTGAGGGTCAAACCCAGTGCCTCACATGTGCTAGGCAAGCACTCTACCACTGAGCCACAACTGTAGCCCTCATAAGTGGATCTTATTACACAATTCACTGCTTCATACAGAGTAGCTCAGATATCCTAGTACCTGGAGGTCAGCTAACATAAATTATGTAACTTTTTCCCACTTAGATAGAATTCATATGCCATAAAATTTACACAAGGCTGTACAACCATCACCACTATACAATTCTAGAACATTTTCATCATCCCCCTGCAAAAAAAAAAAAAAAAAAATCCCCATACTCATACATAGTCATTGCCCTTTTTCCTCTTTCACTCACTCCTAGCAACCACTATTCTATTTTCTATCTCTTTGGATTATACTATTCTAAACATTTCATGTGAAGGGAATCATAGGATATGTGTCCTTTGGCATCTGGCTTCCTTCATTTAGCACTTTTTCAAGGTCCATCCATGTATTAGCATTATTAGCATTTCATTCTTTCTTCTGGAAGAACATTGTTCCATTGTATCCCATTGTTGATCCATTCATCAGATGATGGACATTTGGTTTGTTTTCTCTTTTGAGCCATCATGAATACTGCTGCTCTGAGAAGCTTTTAATTCTAAGTTATAAAAACTGGGGTCTGCAAGTCTTTGCGTATGTTATTGGGGTCAGTGGTTTCTTAGATTTGAGAAATAATGACTTGGGCTGACACTGCTGCTTAAAATTAAGAGTTAGTGAAAGCTTAGAAGCTTGACTAGATTTGTAGCACAAGTGTGCTGTCTTTCTTATCTGCAAGGAGTGGACCTCTTGGTTTAGGGCCTTCCCAAGTCCTCTTCAGTTCTCCACTGGAGAGAGCCACCATTAGCAGTGTGGTTGCCACTTACTAGTAACACTGACTTATGTTGATTTAGCCCAGATGCTGGGCAGCTTTTAATTCTCCTAACTCCTAGCCTGAATAATGGTAATATTTCCTCAGGCTAAGAGCCAGTAAAAAGAATCACCTGGCCAAACATCCCCATTCAGCCAGCCTTCCTTAGAGTGGCCTCCCAGGGGAGCAATCTGGACAAACAAAGCTGTTGACCCAGTTCAAAGGCCTGGAAAATCATCATGTGAGTCACTGGGACAACAGAGCAAAGTGCCAGGCCCCTGAGAAACCATAAGTACCGGTTTCCAGTGTCATTGTGTCCCCATAGAGTGAGGCTGGGAGTCCCAGGGCAGCCCGCCATTTTTCACACAGCTGCTCCTCCGAGTGGTTTCCAAGCTCCTTGGCCTTGTGAATGGTGCCGCAGGGGAGCATTCCTACTCTGCTCCCAGCAGGCTCTGCACACAGCAATCCAGAGAGTGACAGCTCCGTTAGAGGAAACCAAAACAAACCTGGATACTTAGAGGAAGACGTATAGTGTTGTTTGGAACAAGGCCACAGGGTCTCTCCCTGGGAAGGAAGTGCTGAAGCAGCTACACCAATTTCAAACTGAAGACAAGGAATCCAGAAACAATCTTTTAAAATAATAAGTGAGTGAAGTAGAGCTTTCCAAAAGAGCACCTCCAAATTACTTAAGGGGTCATTTATAATGTTCTGAAAATGTATTTCCTAAATTACACAAGGAACTGGCAAACAGCCAGAAAAAGCAAAGCAGGTAACACTGTTCTATGGGGTGTGCAGTTTGCTGGCTGGATGTCAGAAAGAATGCCAAAAGCTTCATGAGTCTCCAGGTGTCTCTTCCATGGGCTTAAAGGCCTTCTGGGGAAGGGTGAGTGTCTTAGTGTTACAGAGTGGGGCTTTCGGGGGAAACTGAGGCAGCACAAAAACTCCCCCTCTTCAAACCTCGATTCTTCCTATCAAGTCAGAAAGATCTCAGACATGTTGCTCAGAGTAACAAGAATGAGTTTATTGAAGGGATAGGAAAAGGGAAAGGGGACACTCTCAAGGGAGAGAGTGGGTCCTCTCAGAGAGGAGAGAGATAATGTGCCTCTCCCGCACTTCTGTTTTATTGGGGGCTTCAGGGAAGTTTCCAGAGAGTCCCACCCAGGTCCACCTCTTGACATTTTTTGGGGGGTGGATACCGAGGATTGAACTCAGGGGCACTCAACCACTGAGCCACATCCCCTTTTTTGTATTTTATTTAGAGACAGGGTCTCACTGAGTTTCTTATTGCCTCACTTTTGCTGAGGCTGGCTTTGAACTCACGAGACTCCTGCCTCAACCTCCCGAGCTGCTGGGATTACAGGCATGCGCCATCAAGTTGGCTCACCTCTTGACTTTTGACTGACAACAGGGTGACATCAGACTTTCAGGTCCCTGTGGCCGTGACAACTCTATGTCACCTTGGCTCATGCTGACTGGTTCTAATTGGATTCTTAATCATTTTTACAGGTTTTGTGGTTAGGAAGAATTATTCTTATCTTCCGGAATCTGGTCCATGAAGAGGGTCACAAATATCTCTCCCTTCAAAGTAACTTGGGTTCCTTTTTTCAACATTGTTTCCTGCATGTCGCAGATAACAGTTTGCTGAGGAAGTGACATATCTTGTCCATTTAGGCCAGACAGGGCTGCAGGTAATTGCTTTTTGGCAAAGAAAGCATGTGGGGGTAACACAGTGGGCCCATTTTATAGAATTATTCTCTTAAACTTGTTTACCCACCATCCTCATCTGTCTGTTCCCTAACATGAGTACATTTTCTGTTGCCATAATAGAATAACTGAGACTAGGTAATTTATAAAGAAAATACATTTATTTAGCTCATTGCCGCAGTCTGGCTGGGCACAATCAGGAGCCACTTGTCAAAAGAAACTAACTTTATTTTTAGAACCACACACGCCAAACAAAACAGCCTCTCAGGAAAAACCCTCAGAGCCTCAACTGCCACCACCGGCTTTCCACAAGCCTCTCTCTCCCACACAAGCTTCTCTCCACCTCCCACAATCCTCCTGCTCTTGAGGCCGATTGGCTGGGTCACGTGGGCGGAGCCAAAAAAATCCCCCAATGAACAGCTCCGTGGTCTGAAAGGGCAGGGAAACGGCCCAATGAGCATCACCGCAGAGGAGCCAATCAGCTAGATGTTGCTGGGGCCACTGTGAGCCAATCATCAGCTGGCAGCTGGAAGTTTGCTGGCAGCTGGAAGTTTGCTGGGGCCCCTCAACACTGTTGGCCAACGCTATTGGCTCTCAACACTCTCAACATCTCCCCCTCTCTGTTTAAACAACAAGCATGTGGCTTAGGGACCGTGCCTGCCTTAGGTTGTCCAATAGTACATATGGTCCTTAGGCTGGTACCATTGCAATTGGATCTTACCTGTCACTGACTACCGGTCCAGTATACAGCCACACCTGTGGAGAGGTCTTTGTACCAGCAGGGGGGTGAGGTTCTTTGCCTCACCTCTGTTGGCCCCCAAATTTTAGGCTGGACGATTCATCGGAGGATGCAAAATGCCATGACATTAAGCCAATTGAGGGCTCCTTTGAAAAATTGTACCACCGGTGACATCATCAGCAAAAATACCCCAACACTACCACAAGTCGCT